>NW_028125375.1:0-196591 GCF_965194825.1 Balaenoptera physalus
ATACAATACCTAAGGAAGGCCCTGAAATTACTCCTAACTCAGGCCCTGGAAAGGTCCCTAACTAAGGCTGACAAAACTCCTAACTCAGGCACTGACACTGTCCCAAAATAAGGCCCTGAATCTATTCCTAAGTGAGGCGCTGATACAATACCTAACGAAGGCACTGATGCTACTCCTAACTA
Source organism: Balaenoptera physalus (assembly GCF_965194825.1). Lineage (NCBI taxonomy): Eukaryota > Metazoa > Chordata > Mammalia > Artiodactyla > Balaenopteridae > Balaenoptera > Balaenoptera physalus. The sequence goes on from NW_028125375.1 coordinate 183, forward strand.
AGGCCCTGACACTACTCCTAACTCAGGCAATGACACAGTCCATAACTAAGGCCCTGACACTATTCCCAACTCAGGCACTGACAGTGTACGTAACTAAAACCCTGACACTACACCTAACTCAGGCACTGACAGTGTCCCTAACAAGAGCCCTCACACTACTCCCAAATCAGTCACTGACATTTTCCCTAATTGAGGCAATGATACTACTCCCAACTCAGGAACTAAGGCTCTGGATCATTGTGATGACAAACGCCATGGAGCACTGTGATGACAAGGGTCATGGAGAATTGTGATGACAAGTGCATGGAGCATTGTGATGACAAGGGCCATGGAGAATTGTGATGACAGGGGTCATGGAAAATTGTGATGACAAGGGCCATGGAGCATTGTGATGACAGAGTTCATGGGGCATTGTGATGAAAGTGGTCATGGAGCATTGTGATGAAAATGGTCATGGAGCATTGTGATGAAAGTGGTCATGGAGGATTGTGATGAAAAACACTATGGAGCATTGTGATGACAGGGGTCATGGAGCATTGTGAGGACAAGTGCCATGGAGCATTGTGATGATAGGAGTCATGGGGCATTGTGATGACAGGCATCTTGGAGCTTTGTGGTGAAAGGGGTCATGGAACATTGTGATTACAACGACCTGGAGCATTGTGATGACAAGGGTCATGGAGCATTGTGATGACAATCACCATGGATCATTGTGATTAGTGGGGTAATGGAGCATTGTCATGAAAGGGGTCATGGATCATTGTGATTACAGGGAATCGAGGAGCATTGTTTTGACAAGCTCCAGGGATCATTGTGATGAAAGGGGAAAAGGAGAATTGTGATGAAAGGAATCATGGATCATTGTGATGACAGGGATCATGGAGCATTGTTACGACAAGAGCGAAGGAGCACTGTGATGACAAGGGCCATGGATCATGGTGATGACAGGGGTCAGGGAGCATTGTAATGACAGGGCTCATGGAGCATTGTGATCTCAATGGTCATGGAGAATGTTGATGAAAGGGGTCATGGAGCATTGTGCTGAAAGTGGTCATGGATCTTTGTGATGACATGCAGCAGGGAGCATTGTGATGACAAGGGCCATGGATCATTGTGATGACAGTGGTTATGGAGCATTGTGATGAAAGGTGTCATGGCTCATTGTGATGACAGGGGGCCTGGAGCATTGTGATGACAGGGTTCATGGGGCATTGTGATGACAAGGGCCTTGGAGCATTGTGATGAAAGTGGTCATATGGCATTTTGAATGATAGGGGCCATGGAACATTGTGATGACAAGTGTCATGGAGCCTTGTAATGACAGGGTGCATGGAACATTGTGATGTCACCGCCATGTAGCATTTTAGACAAGGGTCAAGGAGTATTGTGATGATAAGTGCGTGGAACATTGCGAAGACAGGTGTCATGGAGCATTGTGATGATAAGGGCATGGAGCCTTGTGATGACAGGGGGCATGGAACATTGTAATGAAAGGGGGCATGGAACATTGTGATGAAAGTGGTCATGGAGCATTGTGATGAAAGACGTCTGGGAGCATTGTGATGAAAGGGGCCATGGGGCATTGCGATGACAAGTGTCATGGAGCATTGAGATGACAAGCGCCATGGGGCATTGTGATGGCAAGAGCCATGGAATATTGTGATGAAAAGGGTCATGGACCACTGTGCTGAATGTGGTCATGGAGCATTGTGATGCAAAGCGCCATGGAGCATTGGGATGACAAGCGTCATGGAGCTTTGTGAGGAATTGTCTCATGGAACATTGTGATGACAGGGCTTGTGGAGCACTGTGATTACATTGAACATGGAGCATTGTGATGACAAAGGCCATGGAGCACTGTGATGAGAAGGGCATGGAGCATTGTGATGACAAAAGTCATAGAGCAGTGCGATGAAAGGATTACTGGAGCATTGTGATGAAAGGGGTCATGGAGCATTGTGATGACAGGGGGCATGGAGCACTGTGATGAAAGGGGTTATGGAGCACTGTGACTACAGGGGTAATTGTGATGCATTTTGATGAAAGGGGACATTAGAGAGGGGTAATGGAGCATTCTGATGAAAGTTTTCATGGCTCATTGTGATGAAAAGGGGCATGGAGCATTGTGAGGAAAAGTGTTATGGAGCACTGTGATTACAGGGGTAATTTAGAGCATTGTGATAAACGGGGACCTGGAGCAATTTGATGACAGGGGTCATGGGGCATTGTGAGGGCAAGGACCATGAAGCATTGTGATGACAGTGTTAATTTGGCTTTGTGAATGACAGGGGACCTGGAGCATTGTGCTGACAAGGGTAATGGAGCATTATGATGACCGGGGTCATGGAGCATTGTGATGACAGGGGGCATGGAGCATTGTGATCACAAGAGCATGGAACATTGTGAGACAAGGGTCATGGGCCAATGTGATGACATGGTGTATGGAGCATTGTGATGACAATGGTATGTAGCATTGCGATGACACGGGTCATGAAGCATTGCGATGAGAGTGGTCATGGAGCTTTGGGATGCCAGGGGTCATGGAGCATTGTGATGACAATGGCCATGGCGCATTTTGATGAAAGGGGTCACGGAGCTTTGTGACGGAAGGGGTCATGGAGCATTGTGATGACAGGGGTCATGGGGCATTGTGATGAAAAGGGCGTGGAGCATTGTGATGACAGTGGTCACGGAACATTGTGACGATAAGGGCATGGAGCCTAGTGAGGGACAGTCTAGCGGTCTTGGGACTAAATTCAGTGACTGAGGTAGGCACAGCATAAAGTCTTTAGTTAGCATAAGAGGTAGGATATTAGCTCGGGACAGGGTTAGGGTGAAGGCTAGGAATCGTGTCAGGAAATGACCTAAGGATAGTGTGAAGACCTTTGTTACTGTGAATATCAGGGCCTTATTCAGAACCAGTGTTATGGCTTCAGGTAGGGACAGTATCAGGGCCTGACTTAGGGAGAGCGACAGGGTCTGAGTGAGGCCTAATGTCAGGCCCTTAGCTGGGGACACTGTCAGGGAGTGACTTAGGAGCAGCATCAGTGCCTTTGTTGGATCAGCTTTAGGCTCTTAGTTAAAGATGACCAGAGCCCTAGTTAGTCACAGCGTCAAGGCCTCAGTTAGGGAAAGCTTCAGGGCCTGAGTTACGGACAGCCTCAGGTCTTCACTTAAAGACAGCGACAGGGCTTTCTTAGGGAGAGTGTCAAGACCTTGGTTAGAAATGGGTCAGGATATTACCTCAGGAGAGTGTCAGGATTTTAGTTATTGCTGGCAGCAGGGCCTATATTAGGGACAGATTCTGGGCCTTTGTTAGAGACAGTGTCATGGCCTTAGTTAGGAGTAGTCAGGGCCTTAGTTAGGGAGAGCATTAGGGTTTCAGTCAGCATAAGATGCAGGAGATTATCTCGGGACAGAGTCAGGTTCCAGGCCAGAGATAGTGAAAGGAAATGACCAAGGGATAACGAGAAGACCTTAGTCATTGAGAGCATCAGGGCCTTAGTTAGCAGCAGCGTGAGGGCCTTAATCAGGACCAGTGCCAGGGCTTGATGTACGGACAGCGTCAGAGCCTAACTAAGGTACAGCAACAGGGCCTAAGTGAGGCCTATCTTTGGGGCCTGAGTAAGGGACAGTATCAGGGCATGACTTAGGAGCAGCAGAAAGGCCTCTGTAGGATCAGCATTAGGGTCTTCGTTAAAGCTATTATCAGGGCCTCCGTTAGGGATAGCCTCAAGGTCTCACTTAGGGACAGCGTCAGGGCTTACTTTGGGAAAGTTTCAGGACCTTGGGAAGACATGGGTCAGGATATTAGCTCCGGATAATGTCAGGTGTTCAGATATTGACGGCAGCAGGGCCTTAGTTAGAGGCAGTGTCAGGCCTAAGTTAGGACTAGCATCAGAGCCTTTGTTAGGTACAGTGTCAGTGACTGAGTTAGGTGTAGTGTCAGGGCCTTAGTTAGGGACAGTGTCAGGACCTGCGTTAGGACGAGCCTCCAGGCCTCAGTTAGGGACAGGTTCACGGCCTCGGACCTAAATTCAGGGCCTCATTTAGGGACAGAATCACAGATTTAGCTAGCATAAGAGGATCTACAGCTGAAAGCAACTTGAACACCACCACAAGCAGATGCAGAAGTGAACCATGCACGCCCCTATGAAGGAATATTCCACAGCAGTTGAGTACATTTTGTTTAAAGTTAGTAACACTATAAAAATGATGTTTTTAAGAAAACCATATTCAGAAGATGAAAGAATCTCGTTCTAAAGAATCTCTTTAGCTAATCTCGACATTAGCTAAAGAGAAGGTTAGGTTAAGATCTAGGGATAGTGTCAAGAAATGACCTAGGGATAGTGTCAAGACCTTAGTTACTTAGAGCATCAGGGCCTAATTAAGGACCAGTAAGTGTCAGGGCTTCGGGTAGGGACAGCGTCAGAGCCTGACTTAGGGCGAGCGACAGGGCCTGAGTGAGGCCTAGCGTCAGGGCCTTAGCTAGGGACAGTGTCAGGGCATGACTTAGGAGCAACATAAGAGCCACGGTAGGATCAGCCTCAGGGGCTATGTTAAAGATATTATCAGGGCCTCTGTTAGGGACAGCCTCAAGGCCTGACTTAGGGAGAGCATCAGGGCTTCCTTAGGGAGAGTTTCAGGACCTTGGTAAGAGATGAGTTAGGATATTAGCTCAGGATAATGTCAGGACTTTAGATATTGATGGTAGCAGGGCCTAAGTAAGGGACAGTGTCAAGGCGTTAGTTAGGAGTAGCGGGCCCCTGATAGGTCCAGTGTCAGGTCCTCAGTTAGCAATAGTGTTAGGGCCTTAGTTAGGGACAGTGTCAGGGCCAGATGTAGGACGAGCATCTAGGCCTTAGTTCGGGACAGTTTCACGGTCTTGGGACTAAATTCAGTGCCCGAGGCAGGCACAACCTAAGGGCTTCAGTTAGCATAAGAGGCAGGACATTAGCTAGTGACAGTGTCAGTTTAACATGTAGGGATAGTGTCAGGAAATGACCTAAGGATAGTGTGAAGACCTTTGTTACGGAGACTCTCAGGGCCTTATTCAGAACCAGGGTTAGGGCTTCAGGTAGGGACAGCATCAGAGCCTGACTTAGGGAGAGCGATAGGGTCTGAGTGAGGCCTAGCATCAGACCCTTAGCTGGGGACACTGTCAGGGCATGACTTAGGAGCAGCCTCAGGGCTTCTGTTGGATCAGCCTTAGGGTCTTAGTTAAAGACATGACCAGGGTCTGAGTTAGTCACAGCATCAAGGCCTGAGTTAGTTAGGGAAAGCTGCAGGGCCTCACTTAGGGACAGCGTCAGGGCTTACTTTGGGACAGTTTCAGGACCTTGGTAAGACATGGGTCAGAATATTAGCTCCGGATAATGTCAAGACTTTAGATATTGATGGCAGCAGCCCTTAGTTAGAGACAGTGTCAGGCCCTGAGTTACGACTAGCATCAGAGCCTTTGTTAGGTACAATGTACGGGACTGTGTTAGGAGTAGAGTCAGGGCGTTAGTTAGTGACAGTGTCAGGGCCTGACTTCGGGAGAGCGACAGGGCCTGAGTGGGGCCTAGCGTCAGGCCCTTTGCTGGGCACACTGTCAGGGCATGACTTTGGAGCAGCATCAGCGTCTTTGCTGGATCAGCACTAAGGTCTTCGTGAAATACATGATCAGGGCCTGAGTTAGTCACAGCTTCAAGGCTTCAGTTAAGGAAAGCTTCAGGGCCTGAGTTAGGGACAGCCTCAGGTCTTCACTTACGGACAGCGTCAGGGCTTACTTTGGGACAGTTTCAGGACCTTGGAAAGACATAGGTCAGGATATTAGCTCAGGATAATGTCAGGACTTTACATACTGATGGCAGCAGGGCCTTAGTTACAGACAGTTTCAGGGCCTGAGTTAGGCCTAGCATCAGTGACTTTGTTAGGTACAGTGTAAGGGACTGAGTTAGGAGTAGTGTCAGGGCCTTGCTTAGGGACAGTGTCAGGGTCTGAGTTAGGTGTACTGTCAGAGACCTAGTTAGGGACAGTGCTAGGGCCTGAGTTACGATTCGTGTCAAGGCCTTATTTAGGACCAATTTCAGGGCCTTAGTTTGGAGTAGCATCAGAGCCATTGTTAGGAATCGTATGAGGGCCTGAGTTAGGCGTACTGTCAGGGCCTTAGCTAGGGACAGTGTTAGGGCCTGAGTTAGGATTAGTGTCAAGGCCTTATTTAAGACCAATTTTAGGGCTTTAGTTTGGACTAGCAACAGAGCCTTTGTTAGGTATCATTTCGGGGCCTAAGTTAGGTGTAGTGTCAGGGCCATTGTTAGGGACAGTATCAGGGCCTGACTTAGGAGAAGTTCAGGGCCTTAGCCAGGGAAAGGGTCAGGGCCTTAGTAAGGGATATTATCAGGACCTGAATTAGCAGTAGTGTCAAAAATCCTTAGTGAGGAAAGTTAGGAATAAGTCAGGACTCAGGCCCTGACACTGTCCTTAACTAAGGCCCTGACACTACTCGTAACACAGGCCCTGATCTGATTCCTATCATAGGCCCTGACACTGGTCTTAACTAAGGCCCTGACACTGGCCCTAACTAAAGCTGTGACGCTACTCTTAACTCAGGCACTGACACTGTCCCTAACAAAGCCTCTGACACTACTCCTAACTCAGGCCCTGACACTGTCTCTAACTAAGGCCCTGATACTACTACGAACTCAGCACTGGCACTGTCCCTAACTTAGGCCCTGACTCTACTCCTAACTCAGGAACTGACACTGTCACTAACTAAGGCCCTGACACTGTTCATAACTCACACCCTAACACTACTCCTCAATCATGCCCTGGCAATGTCCCTAACTAAGGCCTTGACACTATTCCTAACTCAGGCACTGATACAATACCTAAGGAAGGCCCTGAAATTACTCCTAACTCAGGCCCTGGAAAGGTCCCTAACTAAGGCTGACAAAACTCCTAACTCAGGCACTGACACTGTCCCAAAATAAGGCCCTGAATCTATTCCTAAGTGAGGCGCTGATACAATACCTAACGAAGGCACTGATGCTACTCCTAACTAAGGCCCTGACACTACTCCTAACTCAGGCAATGACACAGTCCATAACTAAGGCCCTGACACTATTCCCAACTCAGGCACTGACAGTGTACGTAACTAAAACCCTGACACTACACCTAACTCAGGCACTGACAGTGTCCCTAACAAGAGCCCTCACACTACTCCCAAATCAGTCACTGACATTTTCCCTAATTGAGGCAATGATACTACTCCCAACTCAGGAACTAAGGCTCTGGATCATTGTGATGACAAACGCCATGGAGCACTGTGATGACAAGGGTCATGGAGAATTGTGATGACAAGTGCATGGAGCATTGTGATGACAAGGGCCATGGAGAATTGTGATGACAGGGGTCATGGAAAATTGTGATGACAAGGGCCATGGAGCATTGTGATGACAGAGTTCATGGGGCATTGTGATGAAAGTGGTCATGGAGCATTGTGATGAAAATGGTCATGGAGCATTGTGATGAAAGTGGTCATGGAGGATTGTGATGAAAAACACTATGGAGCATTGTGATGACAGGGGTCATGGAGCATTGTGAGGACAAGTGCCATGGAGCATTGTGATGATAGGAGTCATGGGGCATTGTGATGACAGGCATCTTGGAGCTTTGTGGTGAAAGGGGTCATGGAACATTGTGATTACAACGACCTGGAGCATTGTGATGACAAGGGTCATGGAGCATTGTGATGACAATCACCATGGATCATTGTGATTAGTGGGGTAATGGAGCATTGTCATGAAAGGGGTCATGGATCATTGTGATTACAGGGAATCGAGGAGCATTGTTTTGACAAGCTCCAGGGATCATTGTGATGAAAGGGGAAAAGGAGAATTGTGATGAAAGGAATCATGGATCATTGTGATGACAGGGATCATGGAGCATTGTTACGACAAGAGCGAAGGAGCACTGTGATGACAAGGGCCATGGATCATGGTGATGACAGGGGTCAGGGAGCATTGTAATGACAGGGCTCATGGAGCATTGTGATCTCAATGGTCATGGAGAATGTTGATGAAAGGGGTCATGGAGCATTGTGCTGAAAGTGGTCATGGATCTTTGTGATGACATGCACCAGGGAGCATTGTGATGACAAGGGCCATGGATCATTGTGATGACAGTGGTTATGGAGCATTGTGATGAAAGGTGTCATGGCTCATTGTGATGACAGGGGGCCTGGAGCATTGTGATGACAGGGTTCATGGGGCATTGTGATGACAAGGGCCTTGGAGCATTGTGATGAAAGTGGTCATATGGCATTTTGAATGATAGGGGCCATGGAACATTGTGATGACAAGTGTCATGGAGCCTTGTAATGACAGGGTGCATGGAACATTGTGATGTCACCGCCATGTAGCATTTTGGACAAGGGTCAAGGAGTATTGTGATGATAAGTGCGTGGAACATTGCGAAGACAGGTGTCATGGAGCATTGTGATGATAAGGGCATGGAGCCTTGTGATGACAGGGGGCATGGAACATTGTAATGAAAGGGGGCATGGAACATTGTGATGAAAGTGGTCATGGAGCATTGTGATGAAAGACGTCTGGGAGCATTGTGATGAAAGGGGCCATGGGGCATTGCGATGACAAGTGTCATGGAGCATTGAGATGACAAGCGCCATGGGGCATTGTGATGGCAAGAGCCATGGAATATTGTGATGAAAAGGGTCATGGACCACTGTGCTGAATGTGGTCATGGAGCATTGTGATGCAAAGCGCCATGGAGCATTGGGATGACAAGCGTCATGGAGCTTTGTGAGGAATTGTCTCATGGAACATTGTGATGACAGGGCTTGTGGAGCACTGTGATTACATTGAACATGGAGCATTGTGATGACAAAGGCCATGGAGCACTGTGATGAGAAGGGCATGGAGCATTGTGATGACAAAAGTCATAGAGCAGTGCGATGAAAGGATTACTGGAGCATTGTGATGAAAGGGGTCATGGAGCATTGTGATGACAGGGGGCATGGAGCACTGTGATGAAAGGGGTTATGGAGCACTGTGACTACAGGGGTAATTGTGATGCATTTTGATGAAAGGGGACATTAGAGAGGGGTAATGGAGCATTCTGATGAAAGTTTTCATGGCTCATTGTGATGAAAAGGGGCATGGAGCATTGTGAGGAAAAGTGTTATGGAGCACTGTGATTACAGGGGTAATTTAGAGCATTGTGATAAACGGGGACCTGGAGCAATTTGATGACAGGGGTCATGGGGCATTGTGAGGGCAAGGACCATGAAGCATTGTGATGACAGTGTTAATTTGGCTTTGTGAATGACAGGGGACCTGGAGCATTGTGCTGACAAGGGTAATGGAGCATTATGATGACCGGGGTCATGGAGCATTGTGATGACAGGGGGCATGGAGCATTGTGATCACAAGAGCATGGAACATTGTGAGACAAGGGTCATGGGCCAATGTGATGACATGGTGTATGGAGCATTGTGATGACAATGGTATGTAGCATTGCGATGACACGGGTCATGAAGCATTGCGATGAGAGTGGTCATGGAGCTTTGGGATGCCAGGGGTCATGGAGCATTGTGATGACAATGGCCATGGCGCATTTTGATGAAAGGGGTCACGGAGCTTTGTGACGGAAGGGGTCATGGAGCATTGTGATGACAGGGGTCATGGGGCATTGTGATGAAAAGGGCGTGGAGCATTGTGATGACAGTGGTCACGGAACATTGTGACGATAAGGGCATGGAGCCTAGTGAGGGACAGTCTAGCGGTCTTGGGACTAAATTCAGTGACTGAGGTAGGCACAGCATAAAGTCTTTAGTTAGCATAAGAGGTAGGATATTAGCTCGGGACAGGGTTAGGGTGAAGGCTAGGAATCGTGTCAGGAAATGACCTAAGGATAGTGTGAAGACCTTTGTTACTGTGAATATCAGGGCCTTATTCAGAACCAGTGTTATGGCTTCAGGTAGGGACAGTATCAGGGCCTGACTTAGGGAGAGCGACAGGGTCTGAGTGAGGCCTAATGTCAGGCCCTTAGCTGGGGACACTGTCAGGGAGTGACTTAGGAGCAGCATCAGTGCCTTTGTTGGATCAGCTTTAGGCTCTTAGTTAAAGATGACCAGAGCCCTAGTTAGTCACAGCGTCAAGGCCTCAGTTAGGGAAAGCTTCAGGGCCTGAGTTACGGACAGCCTCAGGTCTTCACTTAAAGACAGCGACAGGGCTTTCTTAGGGAGAGTGTCAAGACCTTGGTTAGAAATGGGTCAGGATATTACCTCAGGAGAGTGTCAGGATTTTAGTTATTGCTGGCAGCAGGGCCTATATTAGGGACAGATTCTGGGCCTTTGTTAGAGACAGTGTCATGGCCTTAGTTAGGAGTAGTCAGGGCCTTAGTTAGGGAGAGCATTAGGGTTTCAGTCAGCATAAGATGCAGGAGATTATCTCGGGACAGAGTCAGGTTCCAGGCCAGAGATAGTGAAAGGAAATGACCAAGGGATAACGAGAAGACCTTAGTCATTGAGAGCATCAGGGCCTTAGTTAGCAGCAGCGTGAGGGCCTTAATCAGGACCAGTGCCAGGGCTTGATGTACGGACAGCGTCAGAGCCTAACTAAGGTACAGCAACAGGGCCTAAGTGAGGCCTATCTTTGGGGCCTGAGTAAGGGACAGTATCAGGGCATGACTTAGGAGCAGCAGAAAGGCCTCTGTAGGATCAGCATTAGGGTCTTCGTTAAAGCTATTATCAGGGCCTCCGTTAGGGATAGCCTCAAGGTCTCACTTAGGGACAGCGTCAGGGCTTACTTTGGGAAAGTTTCAGGACCTTGGGAAGACATGGGTCAGGATATTAGCTCCGGATAATGTCAGGTGTTCAGATATTGACGGCAGCAGGGCCTTAGTTAGAGGCAGTGTCAGGCCTAAGTTAGGACTAGCATCAGAGCCTTTGTTAGGTACAGTGTCAGTGACTGAGTTAGGTGTAGTGTCAGGGCCTTAGTTAGGGACAGTGTCAGGACCTGCGTTAGGACGAGCCTCCAGGCCTCAGTTAGGGACAGGTTCACGGCCTCGGACCTAAATTCAGGGCCTCATTTAGGGACAGAATCACAGATTTAGCTAGCATAAGAGGATCTACAGCTGAAAGCAACTTGAACACCACCACAAGCAGATGCAGAAGTGAACCATGCACGCCCCTATGAAGGAATATTCCACAGCAGTTGAGTACATTTTGTTTAAAGTTAGTAACACTATAAAAATGATGTTTTTAAGAAAACCATATTCAGAAGATGAAAGAATCTCGTTCTAAAGAATCTCTTTAGCTAATCTCGACATTAGCTAAAGAGAAGGTTAGGTTAAGATCTAGGGATAGTGTCAAGAAATGACCTAGGGATAGTGTCAAGACCTTAGTTACTTAGAGCATCAGGGCCTAATTAAGGACCAGTAAGTGTCAGGGCTTCGGGTAGGGACAGCGTCAGAGCCTGACTTAGGGCGAGCGACAGGGCCTGAGTGAGGCCTAGCGTCAGGGCCTTAGCTAGGGACAGTGTCAGGGCATGACTTAGGAGCAACATAAGAGCCACGGTAGGATCAGCCTCAGGGGCTATGTTAAAGATATTATCAGGGCCTCTGTTAGGGACAGCCTCAAGGCCTGACTTAGGGAGAGCATCAGGGCTTCCTTAGGGAGAGTTTCAGGACCTTGGTAAGAGATGAGTTAGGATATTAGCTCAGGATAATGTCAGGACTTTAGATATTGATGGTAGCAGGGCCTAAGTAAGGGACAGTGTCAAGGCGTTAGTTAGGAGTAGCGGGCCCCTGATAGGTCCAGTGTCAGGTCCTCAGTTAGCAATAGTGTTAGGGCCTTAGTTAGGGACAGTGTCAGGGCCAGATGTAGGACGAGCATCTAGGCCTTAGTTCGGGACAGTTTCACGGTCTTGGGACTAAATTCAGTGCCCGAGGCAGGCACAACCTAAGGGCTTCAGTTAGCATAAGAGGCAGGACATTAGCTAGTGACAGTGTCAGTTTAACATGTAGGGATAGTGTCAGGAAATGACCTAAGGATAGTGTGAAGACCTTTGTTACGGAGACTCTCAGGGCCTTATTCAGAACCAGGGTTAGGGCTTCAGGTAGGGACAGCATCAGAGCCTGACTTAGGGAGAGCGATAGGGTCTGAGTGAGGCCTAGCATCAGACCCTTAGCTGGGGACACTGTCAGGGCATGACTTAGGAGCAGCCTCAGGGCTTCTGTTGGATCAGCCTTAGGGTCTTAGTTAAAGACATGACCAGGGTCTGAGTTAGTCACAGCATCAAGGCCTGAGTTAGTTAGGGAAAGCTGCAGGGCCTCACTTAGGGACAGCGTCAGGGCTTACTTTGGGACAGTTTCAGGACCTTGGTAAGACATGGGTCAGAATATTAGCTCCGGATAATGTCAAGACTTTAGATATTGATGGCAGCAGCCCTTAGTTAGAGACAGTGTCAGGCCCTGAGTTACGACTAGCATCAGAGCCTTTGTTAGGTACAATGTACGGGACTGTGTTAGGAGTAGAGTCAGGGCGTTAGTTAGTGACAGTGTCAGGGCCTGACTTCGGGAGAGCGACAGGGCCTGAGTGGGGCCTAGCGTCAGGCCCTTTGCTGGGCACACTGTCAGGGCATGACTTTGGAGCAGCATCAGCGTCTTTGCTGGATCAGCACTAAGGTCTTCGTGAAATACATGATCAGGGCCTGAGTTAGTCACAGCTTCAAGGCTTCAGTTAAGGAAAGCTTCAGGGCCTGAGTTAGGGACAGCCTCAGGTCTTCACTTACGGACAGCGTCAGGGCTTACTTTGGGACAGTTTCAGGACCTTGGAAAGACATAGGTCAGGATATTAGCTCAGGATAATGTCAGGACTTTACATACTGATGGCAGCAGGGCCTTAGTTACAGACAGTTTCAGGGCCTGAGTTAGGCCTAGCATCAGTGACTTTGTTAGGTACAGTGTAAGGGACTGAGTTAGGAGTAGTGTCAAGGCCTTGCTTAGGGACAGTGTCAGGGTCTGAGTTAGGTGTACTGTCAGAGACCTAGTTAGGGACAGTGCTAGGGCCTGAGTTACGATTCGTGTCAAGGCCTTATTTAGGACCAATTTCAGGGCCTTAGTTTGGAGTAGCATCAGAGCCATTGTTAGGAATCGTATGAGGGCCTGAGTTAGGCGTACTGTCAGGGCCTTAGCTAGGGACAGTGTTAGGGCCTGAGTTAGGATTAGTGTCAAGGCCTTATTTAAGACCAATTTTAGGGCTTTAGTTTGGACTAGCAACAGAGCCTTTGTTAGGTATCATTTCGGGGCCTAAGTTAGGTTTAGTGTCAGGGCCATTGTTAGGGACAGTATCAGGGCCTGACTTCGGAGAAGTTCAGGGCCTTAGCCAGGGAAAGGGTCAGGGCCTTAGTAAGGGATATTATCAGGACCTGAATTAGCAGTAGTGTCAAAAATCCTTAGTGAGGAAAGTTAGGAATAAGTCAGGACTCAGGCCCTGACACTGTCCTTAACTAAGGCCCTGACACTACTCGTAACACAGGCCCTGATCTGATTCCTATCATAGGCCCTGACACTGGTCTTAACTAAGGCCCTGACACTGGCCCTAACTAAAGCTGTGACGCTACTCTTAACTCAGGCACTGACACTGTCCCTAACAAAGCCTCTGACACTACTCCTAACTCAGGCCCTGACACTGTCTCTAACTAAGGCCCTGATACTACTATGAACTCAGCACTGGCACTGTCCCTAACTTAGGCCCTGACTCTATTCCTAACTCAGGAACTGACACTGTCACTAACTAAGGCCCTGACACTGTTCATAACTCACACCCTAACACTACTCCTAAATCATGCCCTGGCAATGTCCCTAACTAAGGCCTTGACACTATTCCTAACTCAGGCACTGATACAATACCTAAGGAAGGCCCTGACATTACTCCTAACTCAGGCCCTGGAAAGGTCCCTAACTAAGGCCGACAAAACTCCTAACTCAGGCACTGACACTGTCCCAAAATAAGGCCCTGAATCTATTCCTAAGTGAGGCGCTGATACAATACCTAACGAAGGCACTGATGCTACTCCTAACTAAGGCCCTGACACTACTCCTAACTCAGGCAATGACACAGTCCATAACTAAGGCCCTGACACTATTCCCAACTCAGGCACTGACAGTGTACGTAACTAAAACCCTGACACTACACCTAACTCAGGCACTGACAGTGTCCCTAACAAGAGCCCTCACACTACTCCCAAATCAGTCACTGACATTTTCCCTAATTGAGGCAATGATACTACTCCCAACTCAGGAACTAAGGCTCTGGATCATTGTGATGACAAACGCCATGGAGCACTGTGATGACAAGGGTCATGGAGAATTGTGATGACAAGTGCATGGAGCATTGTGATGACAAGGGCCATGGAGAATTGTGATGACAGGGATCATGGAAAATTGTGATGACAAGGGCCATGGAGCATTGTGATGACAGAGTTCATGGGGCATTGTGATGAAAGTGGTCATGGAGCATTGTGATGAAAATGGTCATGGAGCATTGTGATGAAAGTGGTCATGGAGGATTGTGATGAAAAGCACTATGGAGCATTGTGATGACAGGGGTCATGGAGCATTGTGAGGACAAGTGCCATGGAGCATTGTGATGATAGGAGTCATGGGGCATTGTGATGACAGGGATCTTGGAGCTTTGTGGTGAAAGGGGTCATGGAACATTGTGATTACAACGACCTGGAGCATTGTGATGACAAGGGTCATGGAGCATTGTGATGACAATCACCATGGATCATTGTGATTAGTGGGGTAATGGAGCATTGTCATGAAAGGGGTCATGGATCATTGTGATTACAGGGAATCGAGGAGCATTTTTTGACAAGCTCCAGGGATCATTGTGATGAAAGGGGAAAAGGAGAATTGTGATGAAAGGAATCATGGATCATTGTGATGACAGGGATCATGGAGCATTGTTACGACAAGAGCGAAGAAGCACTGTGATGACAAGGGCCATGGATCATGGTGATGACAGGGGTCAGGGAGCATTGTAATGACAGGGCTCATGGAGCATTGTGATCTCAATGGTCATGGAGAATGTTGATGAAAGGGGTCATGGAGCATTGTGCTGAAAGTGGTCATGGATCTTTGTGATGACCTGCACCAGGGAGCATTGTGATGACAAGGGCCATGGATCATTGTGATGACAGTGGTTATGGAGCATTGTGATGAAAGGTGTCATGGCTCATTGTGATGACAGGGGGCCTGGAGCATTGTGATGACAGGGTTCATGGGGTATTGTGATGACAAGGGACTTGGAGCATTGTGATGAAAGTGGTCATATGGCATTTTGAATGATAGGGGCCATGGAACATTGTGATGACAAGTGTCATGGAGCCTTGTAATGACAGGGTGCATGGAACATTGTGATGTCACCGCCATGTAGCATTTTAGACAAGGGTCAAGGAGTATTGTGATGATAAGTGCGTGGAACATTGCGAAGACAGGTGTCATGGAGCATTGTGATGATAAGGGCATGGAGCCTTGTGATGACAGGGGGCATGGAACATTGTAATGAAAGGGGGCATGGAACATTGTGATGAAAGTGGTCATGGAGCATTGTGATGAAAGACGTCTGGGAGCATTGTGATGAAAGGGGCCATGGGGCATTGCGATGAGAAGGGGTCATGGAGCATTGTGATGACAAGCGCCATGGGGCATTGTGATGGCAAGAGCCATGGAATATTGTGATGAAAAGGGTCATGGACCACTGTGCTGAATGTGGTCATGGAGCATTGTGATGCAAAGCGCCATGGAGCATTGGGATGACAAGCGTCATGGAGCTTTGTGAGGAATTGTCTCATGGAACATTGTGATGACAGGGCTTGTGGAGCACTGTGATTACATTGAACATGGAGCATTGTGATGACAAAGGCCATGGAGCATTGTGATGAGAAGGGCATGGAGCATTGTGATGACAAAAGTCATAGAGCAGTGCGATGAAAGGATTAATGGAGCATTGTGATGAAAGGGGTCATGGAGCATTGTGATGACAGGGGGCATGGAGCACTGTGATGAAACGGGTTATGGAGCACTGTGACTACAGGGGTAATTGTGATGCAGTTTGATGAAAGGGGACATTAGAGAGGGGTAATGGAGCATTCTGATGAAAGTTTTCATGGCTCATTGTGATGAAAAGGGGCATGGAGCATTGTGAGGAAAAGTGTTATGGAGCACTGTGATTACAGGGGTAATTTAGAGCATTGTGATAAACGGGGACCTGGAGCAATTTGATGACAGGGGTCATGGGGCATTGTGAGGGCAAGGACCATGAAGCATTGTGATGACAGGGTTAATTTGGCTTTGTGAATGACAGGGGACCTGGAGCATTGTGCTGACAAGGGTAATGGAGCATTATGATGACCGGGGTCATGGAGCATTGTGATGACAGGGGGCATGGAGCATTGTGATCACAAGAGCATGGAACATTGTGAGACAAGGGTCATGGGCCAATGTGATGACATGGTGTATGGAGCATTGTGATGACAATGGTATGTAGCATTGCGATGACACGGGTCATGAAGCATTGCGATGAGAGTGGTCATGGAGCTTTGGGATGCCAGGGGTCATGGAGCATTGTGATGACAATGGCCATGGCGCATTTTGATGAAAGGGGTCACGGAGCTTTGTGACGGAAGGGGTCATGGAGCATTGTGATGACAGGGGTCATGGGGCATTGTGATGAAAAGGGCGTGGAGCATTGTGATGACAGTGGTCACGGAACATTGTGACGATAAGGGCATGGAGCCTAGTGAGGGACAGTCTAGCGGTCTTGGGACTAAATTCAGTGACTGAGGTAGGCACAGCATAAAGTCTTTAGTTAGCATAAGAGGTAGGATATTAGCTCGGGACAGGGTTAGGGTGAAGGCTAGGAATCGTGTCAGGAAATGACCTAAGGATAGTGTGAAGACCTTTGTTACTGTGAATATCAGGGCCTTATTCAGAACCAGTGTTATGGCTTCAGGTAGGGACAGTATCAGGGCCTGACTTAGGGAGAGCGACAGGGTCTGAGTGAGGCCTAATGTCAGGCCCTTAGCTGGGGACACTGTCAGGGAGTGACTTAGGAGCAGCATCAGTGCCTTTGTTGGATCAGCTTTAGGCTCTTAGTTAAAGATGACCAGAGCCCTAGTTAGTCACAGCGTCAAGGCCTCAGTTAGGGAAAGCTTCAGGGCCTGAGTTACGGACAGCCTCAGGTCTTCACTTAAAGACAGCGACAGGGCTTTCTTAGGGAGAGTGTCAAGACCTTGGTTAGAAATGGGTCAGGATATTACCTCAGGAGAGTGTCAGGATTTTAGTTATTGCTGGCAGCAGGGCCTATATTAGGGACAGATTCTGGGCCTTTGTTAGAGACAGTGTCATGGCCTTAGTTAGGAGTAGTCAGGGCCTTAGTTAGGGAGAGCATTAGGGTTTCAGTCAGCATAAGATGCAGGAGATTATCTCGGGACAGAGTCAGGTTCCAGGCCAGAGATAGTGAAAGGAAATGACCAAGGGATAACGAGAAGACCTTAGTCATTGAGAGCATCAGGGCCTTAGTTAGCAGCAGCGTGAGGGCCTTAATCAGGACCAGTGCCAGGGCTTGATGTACGGACAGCGTCAGAGCCTAACTAAGGTACAGCAACAGGGCCTAAGTGAGGCCTATCTTTGGGGCCTGAGTAAGGGACAGTATCAGGGCATGACTTAGGAGCAGCAGAAAGGCCTCTGTAGGATCAGCATTAGGGTCTTCGTTAAAGCTATTATCAGGGCCTCCGTTAGGGATAGCCTCAAGGTCTCACTTAGGGACAGCGTCAGGGCTTACTTTGGGAAAGTTTCAGGACCTTGGGAAGACATGGGTCAGGATATTAGCTCCGGATAATGTCAGGTGTTCAGATATTGACGGCAGCAGGGCCTTAGTTAGAGGCAGTGTCAGGCCTAAGTTAGGACTAGCATCAGAGCCTTTGTTAGGTACAGTGTCAGTGACTGAGTTAGGTGTAGTGTCAGGGCCTTAGTTAGGGACAGTGTCAGGACCTGCGTTAGGACGAGCCTCCAGGCCTCAGTTAGGGACAGGTTCACGGCCTCGGACCTAAATTCAGGGCCTCATTTAGGGACAGAATCACAGATTTAGCTAGCATAAGAGGATCTACAGCTGAAAGCAACTTGAACACCACCACAAGCAGATGCAGAAGTGAACCATGCACGCCCCTATGAAGGAATATTCCACAGCAGTTGAGTACATTTTGTTTAAAGTTAGTAACACTATAAAAATGATGTTTTTAAGAAAATCATATTCAGAAGATGAAAGAATCTCGTTCTAAAGAATCTCTTTAGCTAATCTCGACATTAGCTAAAGAGAAGGTTAGGTTAAGATCTAGGGATAGTGTCAAGAAATGACCTAGGGATAGTGTCAAGACCTTAGTTACTTAGAGCATCAGGGCCTAATTAAGGACCAGTAAGTGTCAGGGCTTCGGGTAGGGACAGCGTCAGAGCCTGACTTAGGGCGAGCGACAGGGCCTGAGTGAGGCCTAGCGTCAGGGCCTTAGCTAGGGACAGTGTCAGGGCATGACTTAGGAGCAACATAAGAGCCACGGTAGGATCAGCCTCAGGGGCTATGTTAAAGATATTATCAGGGCCTCTGTTAGGGACAGCCTCAAGGCCTGACTTAGGGAGAGCATCAGGGCTTCCTTAGGGAGAGTTTCAGGACCTTGGTAAGAGATGAGTTAGGATATTAGCTCAGGATAATGTCAGGACTTTAGATATTGATGGTAGCAGGGCCTAAGTAAGGGACAGTGTCAAGGCGTTAGTTAGGAGTAGCGGGCCCCTGATAGGTCCAGTGTCAGGTCCTCAGTTAGCAATAGTGTTAGGGCCTTAGTTAGGGACAGTGTCAGGGCCAGATGTAGGACGAGCATCTAGGCCTTAGTTCGGGACAGTTTCACGGTCTTGGGACTAAATTCAGTGCCCGAGGCAGGCACAACCTAAGGGCTTCAGTTAGCATAAGAGGCAGGACATTAGCTAGTGACAGTGTCAGTTTAACATGTAGGGATAGTGTCAGGAAATGACCTAAGGATAGTGTGAAGACCTTTGTTACGGAGACTCTCAGGGCCTTATTCAGAACCAGGGTTAGGGCTTCAGGTAGGGACAGCATCAGAGCCTGACTTAGGGAGAGCGATAGGGTCTGAGTGAGGCCTAGCATCAGACCCTTAGCTGGGGACACTGTCAGGGCATGACTTAGGAGCAGCCTCAGGGCTTCTGTTGGATCAGCCTTAGGGTCTTAGTTAAAGACATGACCAGGGTCTGAGTTAGTCACAGCATCAAGGCCTGAGTTAGTTAGGGAAAGCTGCAGGGCCTCACTTAGGGACAGCGTCAGGGCTTACTTTGGGACAGTTTCAGGAACTTGGTAAGACATGGGTCAGAATATTAGCTCCGGATAATGTCAGGACTTTAGATATTGATGGCAGCAGCCCTTAGTTAGAGACAGTGTCAGGCCCTGAGTTACGACTAGCATCAGAGCCTTTGTTAGGTACAATGTACGGGACTGAGTTAGGAGTAGAGTCAGGGCGTTAGTTAGTGACAGTGTCAGGGCCTGACTTCGGGAGAGCGACAGGGCCTGAGTGGGGCCTAGCGTCAGGCCCTTTGCTGGGCACACTGTCAGGGCATGACTTTGGAGCAGCATCAGCGTCTTTGCTGGATCAGCACTAAGGTCTTCGTGAAATACATGATCAGGGCCTGAGTTAGTCACAGCTTCAAGGCTTCAGTTAAGGAAAGCTTCAGGGCCTGAGTTAGGGACAGCCTCAGGTCTTCACTTACGGACAGCGTCAGGGCTTACTTTGGGACAGTTTCAGGACCTTGGAAAGACATAGGTCAGGATATTAGCTCAGGATAATGTCAGGACTTTACATACTGATGGCAGCAGGGCCTTAGTTACAGACAGTTTCAGGGCCTGAGTTAGGCCTAGCATCAGTGACTTTGTTAGGTACAGTGTAAGGGACTGAGTTAGGAGTAGTGTCAAGGCCTTGCTTAGGGACAGTGTCAGGGTCTGAGTTAGGTGTACTGTCAGAGACCTAGTTAGGGACAGTGCTAGGGCCTGAGTTACGATTCGTGTCAAGGCCTTATTTAGGACCAATTTCAGGGCCTTAGTTTGGAGTAGCATCAGAGCCATTGTTAGGAATCGTATGAGGGCCTGAGTTAGGCGTACTGTCAGGGCCTTAGCTAGGGACAGTGTTAGGGCCTGAGTTAGGATTAGTGTCAAGGCCTTATTTAAGACCAATTTTAGGGCTTTAGTTTGGACTAGCAACAGAGCCTTTGTTAGGTATCATTTCGGGGCCTAAGTTAGGTTTAGTGTCAGGGCCATTGTTAGGGACAGTATCAGGGCCTGACTTCGGAGAAGTTCAGGGCCTTAGCCAGGGAAAGGGTCAGGGCCTTAGTAAGGGATATTATCAGGACCTGAATTAGCAGTAGTGTCAAAAATCCTTAGTGAGGAAAGTTAGGAATAAGTCAGGACTCAGGCCCTGACACTGTCCTTAACTAAGGCCCTGACACTACTCGTAACACAGGCCCTGATCTGATTCCTATCATAGGCCCTGACACTGGTCTTAACTAAGGCCCTGACACTGGCCCTAACTAAAGCTGTGACGCTACTCTTAACTCAGGCACTGACACTGTCCCTAACAAAGCCTCTGACACTACTCCTAACTCAGGCCCTGACACTGTCTCTAACTAAGGCCCTGATACTACTATGAACTCAGCACTGGCACTGTCCCTAACTTAGGCCCTGACTCTATTCCTAACTCAGGAACTGACACTGTCACTAACTAAGGCCCTGACACTGTTCATAACTCACACCCTAACACTACTCCTAAATCATGCCCTGGCAATGTCCCTAACTAAGGCCTTGACACTATTCCTAACTCAGGCACTGATACAATACCTAAGGAAGGCCCTGACATTACTCCTAACTCAGGCCCTGGAAAGGTCCCTAACTAAGGCCGACAAAACTCCTAACTCAGGCACTGACACTGTCCCAAAATAAGGCCCTGAATCTATTCCTAAGTGAGGCGCTGATACAATACCTAACGAAGGCACTGATGCTACTCCTAACTAAGGCCCTGACACTACTCCTAACTCAGGCAATGACACAGTCCATAACTAAGGCCCTGACACTATTCCCAACTCAGGCACTGACAGTGTACGTAACTAAAACCCTGACACTACACCTAACTCAGGCACTGACAGTGTCCCTAACAAGAGCCCTCACACTACTCCCAAATCAGTCACTGACATTTTCCCTAATTGAGGCAATGATACTACTCCCAACTCAGGAACTAAGGCTCTGGATCATTGTGATGACAAACGCCATGGAGCACTGTGATGACAAGGGTCATGGAGAATTGTGATGACAAGTGCATGGAGCATTGTGATGACAAGGGCCATGGAGAATTGTGATGACAGGGATCATGGAAAATTGTGATGACAAGGGCCATGGAGCATTGTGATGACAGAGTTCATGGGGCATTGTGATGAAAGTGGTCATGGAGCATTGTGATGAAAATGGTCATGGAGCATTGTGATGAAAGTGGTCATGGAGGATTGTGATGAAAAGCACTATGGAGCATTGTGATGACAGGGGTCATGGAGCATTGTGAGGACAAGTGCCATGGAGCATTGTGATGATAGGAGTCATGGGGCATTGTGATGACAGGGATCTTGGAGCTTTGTGGTGAAAGGGGTCATGGAACATTGTGATTACAACGACCTGGAGCATTGTGATGACAAGGGTCATGGAGCATTGTGATGACAATCACCATGGATCATTGTGATTAGTGGGGTAATGGAGCATTGTCATGAAAGGGGTCATGGATCATTGTGATTACAGGGAATCGAGGAGCATTTTTTGACAAGCTCCAGGGATCATTGTGATGAAAGGGGAAAAGGAGAATTGTGATGAAAGGAATCATGGATCATTGTGATGACAGGGATCATGGAGCATTGTTACGACAAGAGCGAAGAAGCACTGTGATGACAAGGGCCATGGATCATGGTGATGACAGGGGTCAGGGAGCATTGTAATGACAGGGCTCATGGAGCATTGTGATCTCAATGGTCATGGAGAATGTTGATGAAAGGGGTCATGGAGCATTGTGCTGAAAGTGGTCATGGATCTTTGTGATGACCTGCACCAGGGAGCATTGTGATGACAAGGGCCATGGATCATTGTGATGACAGTGGTTATGGAGCATTGTGATGAAAGGTGTCATGGCTCATTGTGATGACAGGGGGCCTGGAGCATTGTGATGACAGGGTTCATGGGGTATTGTGATGACAAGGGACTTGGAGCATTGTGATGAAAGTGGTCATATGGCATTTTGAATGATAGGGGCCATGGAACATTGTGATGACAAGTGTCATGGAGCCTTGTAATGACAGGGTGCATGGAACATTGTGATGTCACCGCCATGTAGCATTTTAGACAAGGGTCAAGGAGTATTGTGATGATAAGTGCGTGGAACATTGCGAAGACAGGTGTCATGGAGCATTGTGATGATAAGGGCATGGAGCCTTGTGATGACAGGGGGCATGGAACATTGTAATGAAAGGGGGCATGGAACATTGTGATGAAAGTGGTCATGGAGCATTGTGATGAAAGACGTCTGGGAGCATTGTGATGAAAGGGGCCATGGGGCATTGCGATGAGAAGGGGTCATGGAGCATTGTGATGACAAGCGCCATGGGGCATTGTGATGGCAAGAGCCATGGAATATTGTGATGAAAAGGGTCATGGACCACTGTGCTGAATGTGGTCATGGAGCATTGTGATGCAAAGCGCCATGGAGCATTGGGATGACAAGCGTCATGGAGCTTTGTGAGGAATTGTCTCATGGAACATTGTGATGACAGGGCTTGTGGAGCACTGTGATTACATTGAACATGGAGCATTGTGATGACAAAGGCCATGGAGCATTGTGATGAGAAGGGCATGGAGCATTGTGATGACAAAAGTCATAGAGCAGTGCGATGAAAGGATTAATGGAGCATTGTGATGAAAGGGGTCATGGAGCATTGTGATGACAGGGGGCATGGAGCACTGTGATGAAACGGGTTATGGAGCACTGTGACTACAGGGGTAATTGTGATGCAGTTTGATGAAAGGGGACATTAGAGAGGGGTAATGGAGCATTCTGATGAAAGTTTTCATGGCTCATTGTGATGAAAAGGGGCATGGAGCATTGTGAGGAAAAGTGTTATGGAGCACTGTGATTACAGGGGTAATTTAGAGCATTGTGATAAACGGGGACCTGGAGCAATTTGATGACAGGGGTCATGGGGCATTGTGAGGGCAAGGACCATGAAGCATTGTGATGACAGGGTTAATTTGGCTTTGTGAATGACAGGGGACCTGGAGCATTGTGCTGACAAGGGTAATGGAGCATTATGATGACCGGGGTCATGGAGCATTGTGATGACAGGGGGCATGGAGCATTGTGATGACAATGGTATGTAGCATTGCGATGACACGGGTCATGAAGCATTGCGATGAGAGTGGTCATGGAGCTTTGGGATGCCAGGGCTCATGGAGCATTGTGATGACAATGGTCATGGTGCATTTTGATGAAAGGGGTCACGGAGCTTTGTGACGGAAGGGGTCATGGAGCATTGTGATGACAGGGGTCATG
Source organism: Balaenoptera physalus (assembly GCF_965194825.1). Classification (NCBI taxonomy): domain Eukaryota; kingdom Metazoa; phylum Chordata; class Mammalia; order Artiodactyla; family Balaenopteridae; genus Balaenoptera; species Balaenoptera physalus. The sequence continues at coordinate 23,888 of NW_028125375.1, forward strand.
GGGCATTGTGATGAAAAGGGCGTGGAGCATTGTGATGACATTGGTCACGGAACATTGTGACGATAAGGGCATGGAGCCTAGTGAGGGACAGTCTAGCGGTCTTGGGACTAAATTCAGTGACTGAGGTAGGCACAGCATAAAGTCTTTAGTTAGCATAAGAGGTAGGATATTAGCTCGGGACAGGGTTAGGGTGAAGGCTAGGAATCGTGTCAGGAAATGACCTAAGGATAGTGTGAAGACCTTTGTTACTGTGAATATCAGGGCCTTATTCAGAACCAGTGTTATGGCTTCAGGTAGGGACAGTATCAGGGCCTGACTTAGGGAGAGCGACAGGGTCTGAGTGAGGCCTAATGTCAGGCCCTTAGCTGGGGACACTGTCAGGGAGTGACTTAGGAGCAGCATCAGTGCCTTTGTTGGATCAGCTTTAGGCTCTTAGTTAAAGATGACCAGAGCCCTAGTTAGTCACAGCGTCAAGGCCTCAGTTAGGGAAAGCTTCAGGGCCTGAGTTACGGACAGCCTCAGGTCTTCACTTAAAGACAGCGACAGGGCTTTCTTAGGGAGAGTGTCAAGACCTTGGTTAGAAATGGGTCAGGATATTATCTCAGGAGAGTGTCAGGATTTTAGTTATTGCTGGCAGCAGGGCCTATATTAGGGACAGATTCTGGGCCTTTGTTAGAGACAGTGTCATGGCCTTAGTTAGGAGTAGTCAGGGCCTTAGTTAGGGAGAGCATTAGGGTTTCAGTCAGCATAAGATGCAGGAGATTATCTCGGGACAGAGTCAGGTTCCAGGCCAGAGATAGTGAAAGGAAATGACCAAGGGATAACGAGAAGACCTTAGTCATTGAGAGCATCAGGGCCTTAGTTAGCAGCAGCGTGAGGGCCTTAATCAGGACCAGTGCCAGGGCTTGATGTACGGACAGCGTCAGAGCCTAACTAAGGTACAGCAACAGGGCCTAAGTGAGGCCTATCTTTGGGGCCTGAGTAAGGGACAGTATCAGGGCATGACTTAGGAGCAGCAGAAAGGCCTCTGTAGGATCAGCATTAGGGTCTTCGTTAAAGATATTATCAGGGCCTCTGTTAGGGACAGCCTCAAGGTCTCACTTAGGGACAGCGTCAGGGCTTACTTTGGGAAAGTTTCAGGACCTTGGGAAGACATGGGTCAGGATATTAGCTCCGGATAATGTCAGGTGTTCAGATATTGACGGCAGCAGGGCCTTAGTTAGAGGCAGTGTCAGGCCTAAGTTAGGACTAGCATCAGAGCCTTTGTTAGGTACAGTGTCAGTGACTGAGTTAGGTGTAGTGTCAGGGCCTTAGTTAGGGACAGTGTCAGGACCTGCGTTAGGACGAGCCTCCAGGCCTCAGGTAGGGACAGGTTCACGGCCTCGGACCTAAATTCAGGGCCTCATTTAGGGACAGAATCACAGATTTAGCTAGCATAAGAGGATCTACAGCTGAAAGCAACTTGAACACCACCACAAGCAGATGCAGAAGTGAACCATGCACGCCCCTATGAAGGAATATTCCACAGCAGTTGAGTACATTTTGTTTAAAGTTAGTAACACTATAAAAATGATGTTTTTAAGAAAACCATATTCAGAAGATGAAAGAATCTCGTTCTAAAGAATCTCTTTAGCTAATCTCGACATTAGCTAAAGAGAAGGTTAGGTTAAGATCTAGGGATAGTGTCAAGAAATGACCTAGGGATAGTGACAAGACCTTAGTTACTTAGAGCATCAGGGCCTAATTAAGGACCAGTAAGTGTCAGGGCTTCGGGTAGGGACAGCGTCAGAGCCTGACTTAGGGAGAGCGACAGGGCCTGAGTGAGGCCTAGCGTCAGGGCCTTAGCTAGGGACAGTGTCAGGGCATGACTTAGGAGCAACATAAGAGCCACGGTAGGATCAGCCTCAGGGGCTATGTTAAAGATATTATCAGGGCCTCTGTTAGGGACAGCCTCAAGGCCTCACTTAGGGAGAGCATCAGGGCTTCCTTAGGGAGAGTTTCAGGACCTTGGTAAGAGATGAGTTAGGATATTAGCTCAGGATAATGTCAGGACTTTAGATATTGATGGTAGCAGGGCCTAAGTAAGGGACAGTGTCAAGGCGTTAGTTAGGAGTAGCGGGCCCCTGATAGGTCCAGTGTCAGGTCCTCAGTTAGCAATAGTGTTAGGGCCTTAGTTAGGGACAGTGTCAGGGCCAGATGTAGGACGAGCATCTAGGCCTTAGTTCGGGACAGTTTCACGGTCTTGGGACTAAATTCAGTGCCCGAGGCAGGCACAACCTAAGGGCTTCAGTTAGCATAAGAGGCAGGACATTAGCTAGTGACAGTGTCAGTTTAACATGTAGGGATAGTGTCAGGAAATGACCTAAGGATAGTGTGAAGACCTTTGTTACGGAGACTCTCAGGGACTTATTCAGAACCAGGGTTAGGGCTTCAGGTAGGGACAGCATCAGAGCCTGACTTAGGGAGAGCGATAGGGTCTGAGTGAGGCCTAGCATCAGACCCTTAGCTGGGGACACTGTCAGGGCATGACTTAGGAGCAGCCTCAGGGCTTCTGTTGGATCAGCCTTAGGGTCTTAGTTAAAGACATGACCAGGGTCTGAGTTAGTCACAGCATCAAGGCCTGAGTTAGTTAGGGAAAGCTGCAGGGCCTCACTTAGGGACAGCGTCAGGGCTTACTTTGGGACAGTTTCAGGACCTTGGTAAGACATGGGTCAGAATATTAGCTCCGGATAATGTCAGGACTTTAGATATTGATGGCAGCAGCCCTTAGTTAGAGACAGTGTCAGGCCCTGAGTTACGACTAGCATCAGAGCCTTTGTTAGGTACAATGTACAGGACTGAGTTAGGAGTAGAGTCAGGGCGTTAGTTAGTGACAGTGTCAGGGCCTGACTTCGGGAGAGCGACAGGGCCTGAGTGGGGCCTAGTGTCAGGCCCTTTGCTGGGCACACTGTCAGGGCATGACTTTGGAGCAGCATCAGCGTCTTTGATGGATCAGCACTAAGGTCTTCGTGAAATACATGATCAGGGCCTGAGTTAGTCACAGCTTCAAGGCTTCAGTTAAGGAAAGTTTCAGGGCCTGAGTTAGGGACAGCCTCAGGTCTTCACTTACGGACAGCGTCAGGGCTTACTTTGGGACAGTTTCAGGACCTTGGAAAGACATAGGTCAGGATATTAGCTCAGGATAATGTCAGGACTTTACATACTGATGGCAGCAGGGCCTTAGTTACAGACAGTTTCAGGGCCTGAGTTAGGCCTAGCATCAGTGACTTTGTTAGGTACAGTGTAAGGGACTAAGTTAGGAGTAGTGTCAGGGCCTTGCTTAGGGACAGTGTCAGGGTCTGAGTTAGGTGTACTGTCAGAGACCTAGTTAGGGACAGTGCTAGGGCCTGAGTTACGATTCGTGTCAAGGCCTTATTTAGGACCAATTTCAGGGCCTTAGTTTGGAGTAGCATCAGAGCCATTGTTAGGAATCGTATGAGGGCCTGAGTTAGGCGTACTGTCAGGGCCTTAGCTAGGGACAGTGTTAGGGCCTGAGTTAGGATTAGTGTCAAGGCCTTATTTAAGACCAATTTTAGGGCTTTAGTTTGGACTAGCAACAGAGCCTTTGTTAGGTATCATTTCGGGGCCTAAGTTAGGTGTAGTGTCAGGGCCATTGTTAGGGACAGTATCAGGGCCTGACTTCGGAGAAGTTCAGGGCCTTAGCCAGGGAAAGGGTCAGGGCCTTAGTAAGGGATATTATCAGGACCTGAATTAGCAGTAGTGTCAAAAATCCTTAGTGAGGAAAGTTAGGAATAAGTCAGGACTCAGGCCCTGACACTGTCCTTAACTAAGGCCCTGACACTACTCGTAACACAGGCCCTGATCTGATTCCTATGATAGGCCCTGACATTGGTCTTAACTAAGGCCCTGACACTGGCCCTAACTAAAGCTGTGACGCTACTCTTAACTCAGGCACTGACACTGTCCCTAACAAAGCCTCTGACACTACTCCTAACTCAGGCCCTGACACTGTCTCTAACTAAGGCCCTGATACTACTACGAACTCAGCACTGGCACTGTCCCTAACTTAGGCCCTGACTCTACTCCTAACTCAGGAACTGACACTGTCACTAACTAAGGCCCTGACACTGTTCATAACTCACACCCTAACACTACTCCTCAATCATGCCGTGGCAATGTCCCTAACTAAGGCCTTGACAATATTCCTAACTCAAGCACTGATACAATACCTAAGGAAGGCCCTGAAATTACTCCTAACTCAGGCCCTGGAAAGGTCCCTAACTAAGGCTGACAAAACTCCTAACTCAGGCACTGACACTGTCCCAAAATAAGGCCCTGAATCTATTCCTAAGTGAGGCGCTGATACAATACCTAACGAAGGCACTGATGCTACTCCTAACTAAGGCCCTGACACTACTCCTAACTCAGGCAATGACACAGTCCATAACTAAGGCCCTGACACTATTCCCAACTCAGGCACTGACAGTGTACGTAACTAAAACCCTGACACTACACCTAACTCAGGCACTGACAGTGTCCCTAACAAGAGCCCTCACACTACTCCCAAATCAGTCACTGACATTTTCCCTAATTGAGGCAATGATACTACTCCCAACTCAGGAACTAAGGCTCTGGATCATTGTGATGACAAACGCCATGGAGCACTGTGATGACAAGGGTCATGGAGAATTGTGATGACAAGTGCATGGAGCATTGTGATGACAAGGGCCATGGAGAATTGTGATGACAGGGGTCATGGAAAATTGTGATGACAAGGGCCATGGAGCATTGTGATGACAGAGTTCATGGGGCATTGTGATGAAAGTGGTCATGGAGCATTGTGATGAAAGTGCTCATGGAGGATTGTGATGAAAAACACTATGGAGCATTGTGATGACAGGGGTCATGGAGCATTGTGAGGACAAGTGCCATGGAGCATTGTGATGATAGGAGTCATGGGGCATTGTGATGACAGGCATCTTGGAGCTTTGTGGTGAAAGGGGTCATGGAACATTGTGATTACAACGACCTGGAGCATTGTGATGACAAGGGTCATGGAGCATTGTGATGACAATCACCATGGATCATTGTGATTAGTGCGGTAATGGAGCATTGTCATGAAAGGGGTCATGGATCATTGTGATTACAGGGAATCGAGGAGCATTGTTTTGACAAGCTCCAGGGATCATTGTGATGAAAGGGGAAAAGGAGAATTGTGATGAAAGGAATCATGGATCATTGTGATGACAGGGATCATGGAGCATTGTTACGACAAGAGCGAAGGAGCACTGTGATGACAAGGGCCATGTATCATGGTGATGACAGGGGTCAGGGAGCATTGTAATGACAGGGCTCATGGAGCATTGTGATCTCAATGGTCAAGGAGAATGTTGATGAAAGGGGTCATGGAGCATTGTGCTGAAAGTGGTCATGGATCTTTGTGATGACATGCAGCAGGGAGCATTGTGATGACAAGGGCCATGGATCATTGTGATGACAGTGGTTATGGAGCATTGTGATGAAAGGTGTCATGGCTCATTGTGATGACAGGGGGCCTGGAGCATTTTGATGACAGGGTTCATGGGGTATTGTGATGACAAGGGACTTGGAGCATTGTGATGAAAGTGGTCATATGGCATTTTGAATGATAGGGGCCATGGAACATTGTGATGACAAGTGTCATGGAGCCTTGTAATGACAGGGTGCATGGAACATTGTGATGTCACCGCCATGTAGCATTTTAGACAAGGGTCAAGGAGTATTGTGATGATAAGTGCGTGGAACATTGCGAAGACAGGTGTCATGGAGCATTGTGATGATAAGGGCATGGAGCCTTGTGATGACAGGGGGCATGGAACATTGTAATGAAAGGGGGCATGGAACATTGTGATGAAAGTGGTCATGGAGCATTGTGATGAAAGACGTCTGGGAGCATTGTGATGAAAGGGGCCATGGGGCATTGCGATGAGAAGGGGTCATGGAGCATTGTGATGACAAGCGCCATGGGGCATTGTGATGGCAAGAGCCATGGAATATTGCGATGAAAAGGGTCATGGACCACTGTGCTGAATGTGGTCATGGAGCATTGTGATGCAAAGCGCCATGGAGCATTGGGATGACAAGCGTCATGGAGCTTTGTGAGGAATTGTCTCATGGAACATTGTGATGACAGGGCTTGTGGAGCACTGTGATTACATTGAACATGGAGCATTGTGATGACAAAGGCCATGGAGCACTGTGATGAGAAGGGCATGGAGCATTGTGATGACAAAAGTCATAGAGCAGTGCGATGAAAGGATTAATGGAGCATTGTGATGAAAGGGGTCATGGAGCATTGTGATGACAGGGGGCATGGAGCACTGTGATGAAAGGGGTTATGGAGCACTGTGACTACAGGGGTAATTGTGATGCATTTTGATGAAAGGGGACATGAGAGAGGGGTAATGGAGCATTCTGATGAAAGTTTTCATGGCTCATTGTGATGAAAAGGGGCATGGAGCATTGTGAGGAAAAGGGTTATGGAGCACTGTGATTACAGGGGTAATTTAGAGCATTGTGATAAACGGGGACCTGGAGCAATTTGATGACAGGGGTCATGGGGCATTGTGAGGGCAAGGACCATGAAGCATTGTGATGACAGGGGTAATTTGGCTTTGTGAATGACAGGGGACCTGGAGCATTGTGATGACAAGGTTAATGGAGCATTATGATGACCGGGGTCATGGAGCATTGTGATGACAGGGGGCATGGAGCATTGTGATCACAAGAGCATGGAACATTGTGAGACAAGGGTCATGGGCCAATGTGATGACATGGGGTATGGAGCATTGTGATGACAATGGTATGTAGCATTGCGATGACACGGGTCATGAAGCATTGCGATGAGAGTGGTCATGGAGCTTTGGGATGCCAGGGGTCATGGAGCATTGTGATGACAATGGTCATGGCGCATTTTGATGAAAGGGGTCACGGAGCATTGTGACGGAAGGGGTCATGGAGCATTGTGATGACAGGGGTCATGGGGCATTGTGATGAAAAGGGCGTGGAGCATTGTGATGACAGTGGTCACGGAACATTGTGACGATAAGGGCATGGAGCCTAGTGAGGGACAGTCTAGCGGTCTTGGGACTAAATTCAGTGACTGAGGTAGGCACAGCATAAAGTCTTTAGTTAGCATAAGAGGTAGGATATTAGCTCGGGACAGGGTTACGGTGAAGGCTAGGAATCGTGTCAGGAAATGACCTAAGGATAGTGTGAAGACCTTTGTTACTGTGAATATCAGGGCCTTATTCAGAACCAGTGTTATGGCTTCAGGTAGGGACAGTATCAGGGCCTGACTTAGGGAGAGCGACAGGGTCTGAGTGAGGCCTAATGTCAGGCCCTTAGCTGGGGACACTGTCAGGGAGTGACTTAGGAGCAGCATCAGTGCCTTTGTTGGATCAGCTTTAGGCTCTTAGTTAAAGATGACCAGAGCCCTAGTTAGTCACAGCGTCAAGGCCTCAGTTAGGGAAAGCTTCAGGGCCTGAGTTACGGACAGCCTCAGGTCTTCACTTAAAGACAGCAACAGGGCTTTCTTAGGGAGAGTGTCAAGACCTTGGTTAGAAATGGGTCAGGATATTATCTCAGGAGAGTGTCAGGATTTTAGTTATTGCTGGCAGCAGGGCCTATATTAGGGACAGATTCTGGGCCTTTGTTAGAGACAGTGTCATGGCCTTAGTTAGGAGTAGTCAGGGCCTTAGTTAGGGAGAGCATTAGGGTTTCAGTCAGCATAAGATGCAGGAGATTATCTCGGGACAGAGTCAGGTTCCAGGCCAGAGATAGTGAAAGGAAATGACCAAGGGATAACGAGAAGACCTTAGTCATTGAGAGCATCAGGGCCTTAGTTAGCAGCAGCGTGAGGGCCTTAATCAGGACCAGTGCCAGGGCTTGATGTACGGACAGCGTCAGAGCCTAACTAAGGTACAGCAACAGGGCCTAAGTGAGGCCTATCTTTGGGGCCTGAGTAAGGGACAGTATCAGGGCATGACTTAGGAGCAGCAGAAAGGCCTCTGTAGGATCAGCATTAGGGTCTTCGTTAAAGATATTATCAGGGCCTCTGTTAGGGACAGCCTCAAGGTCTCACTTAGGGACAGCGTCAGGGCTTACTTTGGGAAAGTTTCAGGACCTTGGGAAGACATGGGTCAGGATATTAGCTCCGGATAATGTCAGGTGTTCAGATATTGACGGCAGCAGGGCCTTAGTTAGAGGCAGTGTCAGGCCTAAGTTAGGACTAGCATCAGAGCCTTTGTTAGGTACAGTGTCAGTGACTGAGTTAGGTGTAGTGTCAGGGCCTTAGTTAGGGACAGTGTCAGGACCTGCGTTAGGACGAGCCTCCAGGCCTCAGTTAGGGACAGGTTCACGGCCTCGGACCTAAATTCAGGGCCTCATTTAGGGACAGAATCACAGATTTAGCTAGCATAAGAGGATCTACAGCTGAAAGCAACTTGAACACCACCACAAGCAGATGCAGAAGTGAACCATGCACGCCCCTATGAAGGAATATTCCACAGCAGTTGAGTACATTTTGTTTAAAGTTAGTAACACTATAAAAATGATGTTTTTAAGAAAACCATATTCAGAAGATGAAAGAATCTCGTTCTAAAGAATCTCTTTAGCTAATCTCGACATTAGCTAAAGAGAAGGTTAGGTTAAGATCTAGGGATAGTGTCAGGAAATGACCTAGGGATAGTGTCAAGACCTTAGTTACTTAGAGCATCAGGGCCTAATTAAGGACCAGTAAGTGTCAGGGCTTCGGGTAGGGACAGCGTCAGAGCCTGACTTAGGGCGAGCGACAGGGCCTGAGTGAGGCCTAGCGTCAGGGCCTTAGCTAGGGACAGTGTCAGGGCATGACTTAGGAGCAACATAAGAGCCACGGTAGGATCAGCCTCAGGGACTATGTTAAAGATATTATCAGGGCCTCTGTGAGGGACAGCCTCAAGGCCTCACTTAGGGAGAGCATCAGGGCTTCCTTAGGGAGAGTTTCAGGACCTTGGTAAGAGATGAGTTAGGATATTAGCTCAGGATAATGTCAGGACTTTAGATATTGATGGTAGCAGGGCCTAAGTAAGGGACAGTGTCAAGGCGTTAGTTAGGAGTAGCGGGCCCCTGATAGGTCCAGTGTCAGGTCCTCAGTTAGCAATAGTGTTAGGGCCTTAGTTAGGGACAGTGTCAGGGCCAGATGTAGGACGAGCATCTAGGCCTTATTTCGGGACAGATTCACGGTCTTGGGACTAAATTCAGTGCCTGAGGCAGGCACAACCTAAGGGCTTCAGTTAGCATAAGAGGCAGGACATTAGCTAGTGAGAGTGTCAGTTTAACCTGTAGGGATAGTGTCAGGAAATGACCTAAGGATAGTGTGAAGACCTTTGTTACGGAGACTCTCAGGGCCTTATTCAGAACCAGGGTTAGGGCTTCAGGTAGGGACAGCATCAGAGCCTGACTTAGGGAGAGCGATAGGGTCTGAGTGAGGCCTAGCATCAGACCCTTAGCTGGGGACACTGTCAGGGCATGACTTAGGAGCAGCCTCAGGGCCTCTGTTGGATCAGCCTTAGGGTCTTAGTTAAAGACATGACCAGGGTCTGAGTTAGTCACAGCATCAAGGCCTGAGTTAGTTAGGGAAAGCTGCAGGGCCTCACTTAGGGACAGCGTCAGGGCTTACTTTGGGACAGTTTCAGGACCTTGGTAAGACATGGGTCAGGATATTAGCTCCGGATAATGTCAGGACTTTAGATATTGATGGCAGCAGCCCTTAGTTAGAGACAGTGTCAGGCCCTGAGTTACGACTAGCATCAGAGCCTTTGTTAGGTACAACGTACGGGACTGAGTTAGGAGTAGAGTCAGGGCCTTAGTTAGTGACAGTGTCAGGGCCTGACTTCGGGAGAGCGACAGGGCCTGAGTGGGGCCTAGCGTCAGGCCCTTTGCTGGGCACACTGTCAGGGCATGACTTTGGAGCAGCATCAGCGTCTTTGCTGGATCAGCACTAAGGTCTTCGTGAAATACATGATCAGGGCCTGAGTTAGTCACAGCTTCAAGGCTTCAGTTAAGGAAAGCTTCAGGGCCTGAGTTAGGGACAGCCTCAGGTCTTCACTTACGGACAGCGTCAGGGCTTACTTTGGGACAGTTTCAGGACCTTGGAAAGACATAGGTCAGGATATTAGCTCAGGATAATGTCAGGACTTTACATACTGATGGCAGCAGGGCCTTAGTTACAGACAGTTTCAGGGCCTGAGTTAGGCCTAGCATCAGTGACTTTGTTAGGTACAGTGTAAGGGACTGAGTTAGGAGTAGTGTCAGGGCCTTGCTTAGGGACAGTGTCAGGGTCTGAGTTAGGTGTACTGTCAGAGACCTAGTTAGGGACAGTGCTAGGGCCTGAGTTACGATTCGTGTCAAGGCCTTATTTAGGACCAATTTCAGGGCCTTAGTTTGGACTAGCATCAGAGCCATTGTTAGGAATCGTATGAGGGCCTGAGTTAGGCGTACTGTCAGGGCCTTAGCTAGGGACAGTGTTAGGGCCTGAGTTAGGATTAGTGTCAAGGCCTTATTTAAGACCAATTTTAGGGCTTTAATTTGGACTAGCAACAGAGCCTTTGTTAGGTATCATTTCGGGGCCTAAGTTAGGTGTAGTGTCAGGGCCATTGTTAGGGACAGTATCAGGGCCTGACTTAGGAGAAGTTCAGGGCCTTAGCCAGGGAAAGGGTCAGGGCCTTAGTAAGGGATATTATCAGGACCTGAATTAGCAGTAGTGTCAAAAATCCTTAGTGAGGAAAGTTAGGAATAAGTCAGGACTCAGGCCCTGACACTGTCCTTAACTAAGGCCCTGACACTACTCGTAACACAGGCCCTGATCTGATTCCTATCATAGGCCCTGACACTGGTCTTAACTAAGGCCCTGACACTGGCCCTAACTAAAGCTGTGACGCTACTCTTAACTCAGGCACTGACACTGTCCCTAACAAAGCCTCTGACACTACTCCTAACTCAGGCCCTGACACTGTCTCTAACTAAGGCCCTGATACTACTACGAACTCAGCACTGGCACTGTCCCTAACTTAGGCCCTGACTCTACTCCTAACTCAGGAACTGACACTGTCACTAACTAAGGCCCTGACACTGTTCATAACTCACACCCTAACACTACTCCTAAATCATGCCCTGGCAATGTCCCTAACTAAGGCCTTGACACTATTCCTAACTCAGGCACTGATACAATACCTAAGGAAGGCCCTGACATTACTCCTAACTCAGGCCCTGAAAAGGTCCCTAACTAAGGCCGACAAAACTCCTAACTCAGGCACTGACACTGTCCCAAAATAAGGCCCTGAATCTATTCCTAACTGAGGCGCTGATACAATACCTAACGAAGGCACTGATGCTACTCCTAACTAAGGCCCTGACACTACTCCTAACTCAGGCAATGACACAGTCCATAACTAAGGCCCTGACACTATTCCCAACTCAGGCACTGACAGTGTACGTAACTAAAACCCTGACACTACACCTAACACAGGCACTGACAGTGTCCCTAACAAGGGCCCTCACACTACTCCCAACTCAGTCACTGACATTTTCCCTAATTGAGGCAATGATACTACTCCCAACTCAGGAACTAAGGCTCTGGATCATGGTGATGACAAGCGCCATGGAGCACTGTGATGACAAGGGTCATGGAGAATTGTGCTGACAAGTGCATGGAGCATTGTGATGACAAGGGCCATGGAGAATTGTGATGACAGAGTTCTTGGGGCATTGTGATGACAGAGTTCATGGAGCATTGTGATGAAAATGGTCATGGAGCATTGTGATGAAAGTGGTCATGGAGGATTGTGATGAAAAGCGCTATGGAGCATTGTGATGACAGGGGTCATGGAGAATTGTGATGAAAATGGCCATGGAGCATTGTGATGACAGAGTTCATGGGGCATTGTGATGAAAGTGGTCATGGAGCATTGTGATGAAAATGGTCATGGAGCATTGTGATGAAAGTGGTCATGGAGGATTGTGATGAAAAGCGCTATGGAGCATTCTGATGACAGGGGTCATGGAGCATTGTGATCTCAATGGTCATGGAGAATGTTGATGAAAGGGGTCATGGAGCATTGTGCTGAAAGTGGTCATGGATCTTTGTGATGACATGCAGCAGGGAGCATTGTGATGACAAGGGCCATGGATCATTGTGATGACAGTGGTTATGGAGCATTGAGATGAAAGGTGTCATGGCTCATTGTGATGACAGGGGGCCTGGAGCATTGTGATGACAGGGTTCATGGGGCATTGTGATGACAAGGGCCTTGGAGCATTGTGATGAAAGTGGTCATATGGCATTTTGAATAATAGGGGCCATGGAACATTGTGATGACAAGTGGTCATATGGCATTTTGAATGATAGGGGCCATGGAACATTGTGATGACAAGCGTCATGGAGCTTTGTGATGAAATGTCTCATGGAACATTGTGATGACAGGGGTCGTGGACCACTGTGATTACATTGAACATGGAGCATTGTGATGACAAAGGCCATGGAGCATTGTGATGCCAAAGTCATAGCGCAGTGCGATGAAAGGATTAATGGAGCATTGTGATGAAAGGGGTCATGGAGCATTGTGATGACAGGGGGCATGGAGCACTGTGATGAAAGGGGTTATGGAGCACTGTGATTACAGGGGTAATTGTGATGCATTGTGATGAAAGGGGACATGAGAGAGGGGTAATGGAGCATTCTGATGAAAGTTTTCATGGCTCATTGTGATGAAAAGAGGCATGGAGCATTGTGAGGAAAAGGGTAATGGAGCACTGTGGTTTCAGGGGTAATTTAGAGCATTGTGATAAACGGGGACCTGGAGCAATTTGATGACAGGGGTCATGGGGCATTGTGAGGACAAGGGCCATGAAGCATTGTGATGACAGGGGTCATTTGGCTTTGTGAATGACAGGGGACCTGGAGCATTGTGATGACAAGGGTAATGGAGCATTGTGATGACCGGGGTCATGGAGCATTGTGATGACAGGGGGCATGGAGCATTGTGATCACAAGAGCATGGAACATTGTGAGACAAGGGTCATGGGCCAATGGGATGACATGGGGTATGGAGCATTGTGATGACAATGGTATGTAGCATTGCGATGACACGGGTCATGAAGCATTGCGATGAGAGTGGTCATGGAGCTTTGGGATGCCAGGGGTCATGGAGCATTGTGATGACAATGGTCATGGTGCATTTTGATGAAAGGGGTCACGGAGCATTGTGATGGAAGGGGTCATGGAGCATTGTGATGACAGGGGTCATGGGGCATTGTGATGAAAAGGGCGTGGAGCATTGTGATGACAGTGGTCACGGAACATTGTGACGATAAGGGCATGGAGCCTAGTGAGGGACAGTCTAGCGGTCTTGGGGCTAAATTCAGTGCCTGAGGTAGGCACAGCATAAGGTCTTTAGTTAGCATAAGAGGTAGGATGTTAGCTCGGGACAGGGTTAGGGTGAAGGCTAGGAATCGTGTCAGGAAATGACCTAAGGATAGTGTGAAGACCTTTGTTACTGAGAATATCAGGGCCTTATTCAGAACCAGTGTTAGCGCTTCAGGTAGGGACAGTATCAGGGCCTGACTTAGGGAGAGCGACAGGGTCTGAGTGAGGCCTAATGACAGGCCCTTAGCTGGGGACACTGTCAGGGAGTGACTTCGGAGCAGCATCAGTGCCTTTGTTGGATCAGCTTTAGGCTCTTAGTTAAAGATGACCAGAACCCTAGTTAGTCACAGCGTCAAGGCCTCAGTTAGGGAAAGCTTCAGGGCCTGAGTTACGGACAGCCTCAGGTCTTCACTTAAAGACAGCGACAGGGCTTTCTTAGGGAGAGTGTCAAGACCTTGGTTAGAAATGGGTCAGGATATTATCTCAGGAGAGTGTCAGGATTTTAGTTATTGCTGGCAGCAGGGCCTATATTAGGGACAGATTCTGGGCCTTTGTTAGAGACAGTGTCATGGCCTTAGTTAGGAGTAGTCAGGGCCTTAGTTAGGGAGAGTATTAGGGTTTCAGTCAGCATAAGATGCAGGAGATTATCTCGGGACAGAGTCAGGTCCCAGGCCAGAGATAGTGAAAGGAAATGACCAAGGGATAACGAGAAGACCTTAGTCATTGAGAGCATCAGGGCCTTAGTTAGCAGCAGCGTGAGGGCCTTAATCAGGACCAGTGCCAGGGCTTGATGTACGGACAGCGTCAGAGCCTAACTAAGGTACAGCAACAGGGCCTAAGTGAGGCCTATCTTTGGGGCCTGAGTAAGGGACAGTATCAGGGCATGACTTAGGAGCAGCAGAAAGGCCTCTGTAGGATCAGCATTAGGGTCTTCGTTAAAGATATTATCAGGGCCTCTGTTAGGGACAGCCTCAAGGTCTCACTTAGGGACAGCGTCAGGGCTTACTTTGGGAAAGTTTCAGGACCTTGGTAAGACATGGGTCAGGATATTAGCTCAGGAAAATGTCAGGTGTTCAGATATTGACGGCAGCAGGGCCTTAGTTAGAGGCAGTGTCAGGCCTAAGTTAAGACTAGCATCAGAGCCTTTGTTAGGTACAGTGTCAGTGACTGAGTTAGGTGTAGTGTCAGGGCCTTAGTTAGGGACAGTGTCAGGACCTGCGTTAGGACGAGCCTCCAGGCCTCAGTTAGGGACAGGTTCACGGCCTCGGACCTAAATTCAGGGCCTCATTTAGGGACAGAATCACAGATTTAGCTAGCATAAGAGGATCTACAGCTGAAAGCAACTTGAACACCACCACAAGCAGATGCAGAAGTGAACCATGCACGCCCCTATGAAGGAATATTCCACAGCAGTTGAGTACATTTTGTTTAAAGTTAGTAACACTATAAAAATGATGTTTTTAAGAAAACCATATTCAGAAGATGAAAGAATCTCGTTCTAAAGAATCTCTTTAGCTAATCTCGACATTAGCTAAAGAGAAGGTTAGGTTAAGATCTAGGGATAGTGTCAGGAAATGACCTAGGGATAGTGTCAAGACCTTAGTTACTTAGAGCATCAGGGCCTAATTAAGGACCAGTAAGGGTCAGGGCTTCGGGTAGGGACAGCGTCAGAGCCTGACTTAGGGAGAGCGACAGGGCCTGAGTGAGGCCTAGCGTCAGGGCCTTAGCTAGGGACAGTGTCAGGGCATGACTTAGGAGCAACATAAGAGCCACGGTAGGATCAGCCTCAGGGACTATGTTAAAGATATTATCAGGGCCTCTGTGAGGGACAGCCTCAAGGCCTCACTTAGGGAGAGCATCAGGGCTTCCTTAGGGAGAGTTTCAGGACCTTGGTAAGAGATGAGTTAGGATATTAGCTCAGGATAATGTCAGGACTTTAGATATTGATGGTAGCAGGGCCTAAGTAAGGGACAGTGTCAAGGCGTTAGTTAGGAGTAGCGGGCCCCTGATAGGTCCAGTGTCAGGTCCTCAGTTAGCAATAGTGTTAGGGCCTTAGTTAGGGACAGTGTCAGGGCCAGATGTAGGACGAGCATCTAGGCCTTAGTTCGGGACAGATTCACGGTCTTGGGACTAAATTCAGTGCCTGAGGCAGGCACAACCTAAGGGCTTCAGTTAGCATAAGAGGCAGGACATTAGCTAGTGAGAGTGTCAGTTTAACCTGTAGGGATAGTGTCAGGAAATGACCTAAGGATAGTGTGAAGACCTTTGTTACGGAGACTCTCAGGGCCTTATTCAGAACCAGGGTTAGGGCTTCAGGTAGGGACAGCATCAGAGCC
Organism: Balaenoptera physalus; assembly: GCF_965194825.1. Classification (NCBI taxonomy): domain Eukaryota; kingdom Metazoa; phylum Chordata; class Mammalia; order Artiodactyla; family Balaenopteridae; genus Balaenoptera; species Balaenoptera physalus. The sequence goes on from NW_028125375.1 coordinate 39,665, forward strand.
TGACTTAGGGAGAGCGATAGGGTCTGAGTGAGGCCTAGCATCAGACCCTTAGCTGGGGACACTGTCAGGGCATGACTTAGGAGCAGCCTCAGGGCCTCTGTTGGATCAGCCTTAGGGTCTTAGTTAAAGACATGACCAGGGTCTGAGTTAGTCACAGCATCAAGGCCTGAGTTAGTTAGGGAAAGCTGCAGGGCCTCACTTAGGGACAGCGTCAGGGCTTACTTTGGGACAGTTTCAGGACCTTGGTAAGACATGGGTCAGGATATTAGCTCCGGATAATGTCAGGACTTTAGATATTGATGGCAGCAGCCCTTAGTTAGAGACAGTGTCAGGCCCTGAGTTACGACTAGCATCAGAGCCTTTGTTAGGTACAACGTACGGGACTGAGTTAGGAGTAGAGTCAGGGCCTTAGTTAGTGACATTATCAGGGCCTGACTTCGGGAGAGCGACAGGGCCTGAGTGGGGCCTAGCGTCAGGCCCTTTGCTGGGCACACTGTCAGGGCATGACTTTGGAGCAGCATCAGCGTCTTTGCTGGATCAGCACTAAGGTCTTCGTGAAATACATGATCAGGGCCTGAGTTAGTCACAGCTTCAAGGCTTCAGTTAAGGAAAGCTTCAGGGCCTGAGTTAGGGACAGCCTCAGGTCTTCACTTACGGACAGCGTCAGGGCTTACTTTGGGACAGTTTCAGGACCTTGGAAAGACATAGGTCAGGATATTAGCTCAGGATAATGTCAGGACTTTACATACTGATGGCAGCAGGGCCTTAGTTACAGACAGTTTCAGGGCCTGAGTTAGGCCTAGCATCAGTGACTTTGTTAGGTACAGTGTAAGGGACTGAGTTAGGAGTAGTGTCAGGGCCTTGCTTAGGGACAGTGTCAGGGTCTGAGTTAGGTGTACTGTCAGAGACCTAGTTAGGGACAGTGCTAGGGCCTGAGTTACGATTCGTGTCAAGGCCTTATTTAGGACCAATTTCAGGGCCTTAGTTTGGAGTAGCATCAGAGCCATTGTTAGGAATCGTATGAGGGCCTGAGTTAGGCGTACTGTCAGGGCCTTAGCTAGGGACAGTGTTAGGGCCTGAGTTAGGATTAGTGTCAAGGCCTTATTTAAGACCAATTTTAGGGCTTTAGTTTGGACTAGCAACAGAGCCTTTGTTAGGTATCATTTCGGGGCCTAAGTTAGGTGTAGTGTCAGGGCCATTGTTAGGGACAGTATCAGGGCCTGACTTCGGAGAAGTTCAGGGCCTTAGCCAGGGAAAGGGTCAGGGCCTTAGTAAGGGATATTATCAGGACCTGAATTAGCAGTAGTGTCAAAAATCCTTAGTGAGGAAAGTTAGGAATAAGTCAGGACTCAGGCCCTGACACTGTCCTTAACTAAGGCCCTGACACTACTCGTAACACAGGCCCTGATCTGATTCCTATCATAGGCCCTGACACTGGTCTTAACTAAGGCCCTGACACTGGCCCTAACTAAAGCTGTGACGCTACTCTTAACTCAGGCACTGACACTGTCCCTAACAAAGCCTCTGACACTACTCCTAACTCAGGCCCTGACACTGTCTCTAACTAAGGCCCTGATACTACTACGAACTCAGCACTGGCACTGTCCCTAACTTAGGCCCTGACTCTACTCCTAACTCAGGAACTGACACTGTCACTAACTAAGGCCCTGACACTGTTCATAACTCACACCCTAACACTACTCCTAAATCATGCCCTGGCAATGTCCCTAACTAAGGCCTTGACACTATTCCTAACTCAGGCACTGATACAATACCTAAGGAAGGCCCTGACATTACTCCTAACTCAGGCCCTGAAAAGGTCCCTAACTAAGGCCGACAAAACTCCTAACTCAGGCACTGACACTGTCCCAAAATAAGGCCCTGAATCTATTCCTAACTGAGGCGCTGATACAATACCTAACGAAGGCACTGATGCTACTCCTAACTAAGGCCCTGACACTACTCCTAACTCAGGCAATGACACAGTCCATAACTAAGGCCCTGACACTATTCCCAACTCAGGCACTGACAGTGTACGTAACTAAAACCCTGACACTACACCTAACACAGGCACTGACAGTGTCCCTAACAAGGGCCCTCACACTACTCCCAACTCAGTCACTGACATTTTCCCTAATTGAGGCAATGATACTACTCCCAACTCAGGAACTAAGGCTCTGGATCATGGTGATGACAATCGCCATGGAGCACTGTGATGACAAGGGTCATGGAGAATTGTGCTGACAAGTGCATGGAGCATTGTGATGACAAGGGCCATGGAGAATTGTGATGACAGAGTTCTTGGGGCATTGTGATGACAGAGTTCATGGAGCATTGTGATGAAAATGGTCATGGAGCATTGTGATGAAAGTGGTCATGGAGGATTGTGATGAAAAGCGCTATGGAGCATTGTGATGACAGGGGTCATGGAGAATTGTGATGAAAATGGCCATGGAGCATTGTGATGACAGAGTTCATGGGGCATTGTGATGAAAGTGGTCATGGAGCATTGTGATGAAAATGGTCATGGAGCATTGTGATGAAAGTGGTCATGGAGGATTGTGATGAAAAGCGCTATGGAGCATTCTGATGACAGGGGTCATGGAGCATTGTGATCTCAATGGTCATGGAGAATGTTGATGAAAGGGGTCATGGAGCATTGTGCTGAAAGTGGTCATGGATCTTTGTGATGACATGCAGCAGGGAGCATTGTGATGACAAGGGCCATGGATCATTGTGATGACAGTGGTTATGGAGCATTGAGATGAAAGGTGTCATGGCTCATTGTGATGACAGGGGGCCTGGAGCATTGTGATGACAGGGTTCATGGGGCATTGCGATGACAAGGGCCTTGGAGCATTGTGATGAAAGTGGTCATTTGGCATTTTGAATAATAGGGGCCATGGAACATTGTGATGACAAGTGGTCATATGGCATTTTGAATGATAGGGGCCATGGAACATTGTGATGACAAGCGTCATGGAGCTTTGTGATGAAATGTCTCATGGAACATTGTGATGACAGGGGTCGTGGACCACTGTGATTACATTGAACATGGAGCATTGTGATGACAAAGGCCATGGAGCATTGTGATGACAAAAGTCATAGAGCAGTGCGATGAAAGGATTAATGGAGCATTGTGATGAAAGGGGTCATGGAGCATTGTGATGACAGGGGGCATGGAGCACTGTGATGAAAGGGGTTATGGAGCACTGTGATTACAGGGGTAATTGTGATGCATTGTGAGGAAAGGGGACATGAGAGAGGGGTAATGGAGCATTCTGATGAAAGTTTTCATGGCTCATTGTGATGAAAAGGGGCATGGAGCATTGTGAGGAAAAGGGTTATGGAGCACTGTGATTACAGGGGTAATTTAGAGCATTGTGATAAACGGGGACCTGGAGCAATTTGATGACAGGGGTCATGGGGCATTGTGAGGGCAAGGGCCATGAAGCATTGTGATGACAGGGGTAATTTGGCTTTGTGAATGACAGGGGACCTGGAGCATTGTGATGACAAGGGTAATGGAGCATTGTGATGACCGGGGTCATGGAGCATTGTGATGACAGGGGGCATGGAGCATTGTGATCACAAGAGCATGGAGCATTGTGAGACAAGGGTCATGGGCCAATGGGATGACAAGGGGTATGGAGCATTGTGATGACAATGGTATGTAGCATTGCGATGACACGGGTCCTGAAGCATTGCGATGAAAGTGGTCATGGAGCTTTGGGATGCCAGGGATCATGGAGCATTGTGATGACAATGGTCATGGCGCATTTTGATGAAAGGGGTCACGGAGCATTGTGACGGAAGGGGTCATGGAGCATTGTGATGACAGGGGTCATGGGTCATTGTGATGAAAAGGGCGTGGAGCCTTGTGATGACAGTGGTCACGGAACATTGTGACGATATGGGCATGGAGCCTAGTGAGGGACAGTCTAGCGGTCTTGTGAGTAAATTCACTGCCTGAGGTAGGCACAGCATAAGGTCTTTAGTTAGCATAAGAGGTAGGATATTAGCTCGGGACAGGGTTAGGGTGAAGGCTAGGAATCGTGTCAGGAAATGACCTAAGGATAGTGTGAAGACCTTTGTTACTGAGAATATCAGGGCCTTATTCAGAACCAGTGTTAGGGCTTCAGGTAGGGACAGTATCAGGGCCTGACTTAGGGAGAGCGACAGGGTCTGAGTGAGGCCTAATGTCAGGCCCTTAGCTGGGGACACTGTCAGGGAGTGACTTAGGAGCAGCATCAGTGCCTTTGTTGGATCAGCTTTAGGCTCTTAGTTAAAGATGACCAGAACCCTACTTAGTCACAGCGTCAAGGCCTCAGTTAGGGAAAGCTTCAGGGCCTGAGTTACGGACAGCCTCAGGTCTTCACTTAAAGACAGCGACAGGGCTTTCTTAGGGAGAGTGTCAAGACCTTGGTTAGAAATGGGTCAGGATATTATCTCAGGAGAGTGTCAGGATTTTAGTTATTGCTGGCAGCAGGGCCTATATTAGGGACAGATTCTGGGCCTTTGTTAGAGACAGTGTCATGGCCTTAGTTAGGAGTAGTCAGGGCCTTAGTTAGGGAGAGTATTAGGGTTTCAGTCAGCATAAGATGCAGGAGATTATCTCGGGACAGAGTCAGGTCCCAGGCCAGAGATAGTGAAAGGAAATGACCAAGGGATAACGAGAAGACCTTAGTCATTGAGAGCATCAGGGCCTTAGTTAGCAGCAGCGTGAGGGCCTTAATCAGGACCAGTGCCAGGGCTTGATGTACGGACAGCGTCAGAGCCTAACTAAGGTACAGCAACAGGGCCTAAGTGAGGCCTATCTTTGGGGCCTGAGTAAGGGACAGTATCAGGGCATGACTTAGGAGCAGCAGAAAGGCCTCTGTAGGATCAGCATTAGGGTCTTCGTTAAAGATATTATCAGGGCCTCTGTTAGGGACAGCCTCAAGGTCTCACTTAGGGACAGCGTCAGGGCTTACTTTGGGAAAGTTTCAGGACCTTGGGAAGACATGGGTCAGGATATTAGCTCAGGATAATGTCAGGTGTTCAGATATTGACGGCAGCAGGGCCTTAGTTAGAGGCAGTGTCAGGCCTAAGTTAGGACTAGCATCAGAGCCTTTGTTAGGTACAGTGTCAGTGACTGAGTTAGGTGTAGTGTCAGGGCCTTAGTTAGGGACAGTGTCAGGACCTGCGTTAGGACGAGCCTCCAGACCTCAGTTAGGGACAGGTTCACGGCCTCGGACCTAAATTCAGGGCCTCATTTAGGGACAGAATCACAGACTTAGCTAGCATAAGAGGATCTACAGCTGAAAGCAACTTGAACACCACCACAAGCAGATGCAGAAGTGAACCATGCACGCCCCTATGAAGGAATATTCCACAGCAGTTGAGTACATTTTGTTTAAAGTTAGTAACACTATAAAAATGATGTTTTTAAGAAAACCATATTCAGAAGATGAAAGAATCTCGTTCTAAAGAATCGCTTTAGCTAATCTCGACATTAGCTAAAGAGAAGGTTAGGTTAAGATCTAGGGATAGTGTCAGGAAATGACCTAGGGATAGTGTCAAGACCTTAGTTACTTAGAGCATCAGGGCCTAATTAAGGACCAGTAAGTGTCAGGGCTTCGGGTAGGGACAGCGTCAGAGCCTGACTTAGGGAGAGCGACAGGGCCTGAGTGAGGCCTAGCGTCAGGGCCTTAGCTAGGGACAGTGTCAGGGCATGACTTAGGAGCAACATAAGAGCCTCGGTAGGATCAGCCTCAGGGGCTATGTTAAAGATATTATCAGGGCCTCTGTGAGGGACAGCCTCAAGGCCTCACTTAGGGAGAGCATCAGGGCTTCCTTAGGGAGAGTTTCAGGACCTTGGTAAGCAATGAGTTAGGATATTAGCTCAGGATAATGTCAGGACTTTAGATATTGATGGTAGCAGGGCCTAAGTAAGGGACAGTGTCAAGGCGTTAGTTAGGAGTAGCGGGCCCCTGATAGGTCCAGTTTCAGGTCCTCAGTTAGCAATAGTGTTAGGGCCTTAGTTAGGGACAGTGTCAGGGCCAGATGTAGGACGAGCATCTAAGCCTTAGTTCGGGACAGTTTCACGGTCTTGGGACTAAATTCAGTGCCTGAGGCAGGCACAACCTAAGGGCTTCAGTTAGCATAAGAGGCAGGACATTAGCTAGTGAGAGTGTCAGTTTAACATGTAGGGATAGTGTCAGGAAATGACCTAAGGATAGTGTGAAGACCTTTGTTACTGAGACTCTCAGGGCCTTATTCAGAACCAGGGTTAGGGCTTCAGGTAGGGACAGCATCAGAGCCTGACTTACGGAGAGCGATAGGGTCTGAGTGAGGCCTAGCATCAGACCCTTAGCTGGGGACACTGTCAGGGCATGACTTAGGAGCAGCCACAGAGCTTCTGTTGGATCAGCCTTAGGGTCTTAGTTAAAGACATGACCAGGGTCTGAGTTAGTCACAGCATCAAGGCCTGAGTTAGTTAGGGAAAGCTGCAGGGCCTCACTTAGGGACAGCGTCAGGGCTTACTTTGGGACAGTTTCAGGACCTTGGTAAGACATGGGTCAGGATATTAGCTCCGGATAATGTCAGGACTTTAGATATTGATGGCAGCAGCCCTTAGTTAGAGACAGTGTCAGGCCCTGAGTTACGACTAGCATCAGAGCCTTTGTTAGGTACAATGTACGGGACTGAGTTAGGAGTAGAGTCAGGGCCTTAGTTAGTGACAGTGTCAGGGCCTGACTTCGGGAGAGCGACAGGGCCTGAGTGGGGCCTAGCGTCAGGCCCTTTGCTGGGCACACTGTCAGGGCATGACTTTGGAGCAGCATCAGCGTCTTTGCTGGATCAGCACTAAGGTCTTCGTGAAATACATGATCAGGGCCTGAGTTAGTCACAGCTTCAAGGCTTCAGTTAAGGAAAGCTTCAGGGCCTGAGTTAGGGACAGCCTCAGGTCTTCACTTACGGACAGCGTCAGGGCTTACTTTGGGACAGTTTCAGGACCTTGGTAAGACATGGGTCAGGATATTAGCTCAGGATAATGTCAGGACTTTACATACTGATGGCAGCAGGGCCTTAGTTACAGACAGTTTCAGGGCCTGAGTTAGGCCTAGCATCAGTGACTTTGTTAGGTACAGTGTAAGGGACTGAGTTAGGAGTAGTGTCACGGCCTTGCTTAGGGAAAGTGTCAGGGTCTGAGTTAGGTGTACTGTCAGAGACCTAGTTAGGGACAGTGCTAGGGCCTGAGTTACGATTCGTGTCAAGGCCTTATTTAGGACCAATTTCAGGGCCTTAGTTTGGACTAGCATCAGAGCCATTGTTAGGAATCGTATGAGGACCTGAGTTAGGCGTACTGTCAGGGCCTTAGCTAGGGACAGTATTAGGGCCTTCGTTAGGATTAGTGTCAAGGCCTTATTTAAGACCAATTTTAGGGCTTTAATTTGGACTAGCAACAGAGCCTTTGTTAGGTATCATTTCGGGGCCTAAGTTAGGTGTAGTGTCAGGGCCATTGTTAGGGACAGTATCAGGGCATGACTTAGGAGAAGTTCAGGGCCTTAGCCAGGGAAAGGGTCAGGGCCTTAGTAAGGGATATTATCAGGACCTGAATTAGCAGTAGTGTCAAAAATCCTTAGTGAGGAAATTTAGGAATAAGTCAGGACTCGGGCCCTGACACTGTCCTTAACTAAGGCCCTGACACTACTCGTAACACAGGCCCTGATCTGATTCCTATCATAGGCCCTGACACTGGTCTTAACTAAGGCCCTGACACTGGCCCTAACTAAAGCTGTGACGCTACTCTTAACTCAGGCACTGACACTGTCCCTAACAAAGCCTCTGACACTACTCCTAACTCAGGCCCTGACACTGTCTCTAACTAAGGCCCTGATACTACTACGAACTCAGCACTGGCACTGTCCCTAACTTAGGCCCTGACTCTACTCCTAACTCAGGAACTGACACTGTCACTAACTAAAGCCCTGACACTGTTCATAACACACACCCTAACACTACTCCTAAATCATGCCCTGGCAATGTCCCTAACTAAGGCCTTGACACTATTCTTAACTCAGGCACTGATACAATACCTAAGGAAGGCCCTGACATTACTCCTAACTCAGGCCCTGGGAAGGTCCCTAACTAAGGCCGACAAAACTCCTAACTCAGGCACTGACACTGTCCCAAAATAAGGCCCTGAATCTATTCCTAACTGAGGCGCTGATACAATACCTAACGAAGGCACTGATGCTACTCCTAACTAAGGCCCTGACACTACTCCTAACTCAGGCAATGACACATTCCATAACTAAGTCCCCGACACTATTCTCAACTCAGGCACTGACAGTGTACGTAACTAAAACCCTGACACTACACCTAACTCAGGCACTGACAGTGTCCCTAACAAGGGCCCTCACACTACTCAAAACTCAGGCACTGATATTTTCCCTAATTGAGGCAATGATACTACTCCCAAATCAGGAAATAAGGCTCTGGATCATTGTGATGACAAGCGCCATGGAGCACTGTGATGACAAGGGTCATGGAGAATTGTGATGACAAGTGCATGGAGCATTGTGATGACAAGGGCCATGGAGAATTGTGATGACAGGGGTCATGGAGCATTGTGATGACAAGGGCCATGGAGCATTGTGATGAAAATGGCCATGGGGCATTGTGATGGCAAGAGCCATGGAATATTGTGATGCAAAGCACCATGGAGAATTGGGATGACAAGCGTCATGGAGCTTTTTGATGAATTGTCTCATGGAACATTGTGATGACAGGGGTTGTGGAGCACTGTGATTACATTGAACATGGAGCATTGTGATGACAAAGGCCATGGAGCATTGTGATGAGAAGGGCATGGAGCATTGTGATGAGAAAAGTCATAGAGCAGTGCGATGAAAGGATTAATGGAGCATTGTGATGAAAGGGGTCATGGAGCATTGTGATGACAGGGGGCATGGAGCACTGTGATGAAAGGGGTTATGGAGCACTGTGATTACAGGGGTAATTGTGATGCATTGTGAGGAAAGGGGACATGAGAGAGGGGTAATGGAGCATTCTGATGAAAGTTTTCATGGCTCATTGTGATGAAAAGGGGCATGGAGCATTGTGAGGAAAAGGGTTATGGAGCACTGTGATTACAGGGGTAATTTAGAGCATTGTGATAAACGGGGACCTGGAGCAATTTGATGACAGGGGTCATGGGGCATTGTGAGGGCAAGGGCCATGAAGCATTGTGATGACAGGGGTAATTTGGCTTTGTGAATGACAGGGGACCTGGAGCATTGTGATGACAAGGGTAATGGAGCATTGTGATGACCGGGGTCATGGAGCATTGTGATGACAGGGGGCATGGAGCATTGTGATCACAAGAGCATGGAACATTGTGAGACAAGGGTCATGGGCCAATGGGATGACAAGGGGTATGGAGCATTGTGATGACAATGGTATGTAGCATTGCGATGACACGGGTCCTGAAGCATTGCGATGAAAGTGGTCATGGAGCTTTGGGATGCCAGGGATCATGGAGCATTGTGATGACAATGGTCATGGCGCATTTTGATGAAAGGGGTCACGGAGCATTGTGACGGAAGGGGTCATGGAGCATTGTGATGACAGGGGTCATGGGTCATTGTGATGAAAAGGGCGTGGAGCCTTGTGATGACAGTGGTCACGGAACATTGTGACGATATGGGCATGGAGCCTAGTGAGGGACAGTCTAGCGGTCTTGTGAGTAAATTCAGTGCCTGAGGTAGGCACAGCATAAGGTCTTTAGTTAGCATAAGAGGTAGGATATTAGCTCGGGACAGGGTTAGGGTGAAGGCTAGGAATCGTGTCAGGAAATGACCTAAGGATAGTGTGAAGACCTTTGTTACTGAGAATATCAGGGCCTTATTCAGAACCAGTGTTAGGGCTTCAGGTAGGGACAGTATCAGGGCCTGACTTAGGGAGAGCGACAGGGTCTGAGTGAGGCCTAACGTCAGGCCCTTAGCTGGGGACACTGTCAGGGAGTGACTTAGGAGCAGCATCAGTGCCTTTGTTGGATCAGCTTTAGGCTCTTAGTTAAAGATGACCAGAGCCCTAGTTAGTCACAGCGTCAAGGCCTCAGTTAGGGAAAGCTTCAGGGCCTGAGTTACGGACAGCCTCAGGTCTTCACTTAAAGACAGCGACAGGGCTTTCTTAGGGAGAGTGTCAAGACCTTGGTTAGAAATGGGTCAGGATATTATCTCAGGAGAGTGTCAGGATTTTAGTTATTGCTGGCAGCAGGGCCTATATTAGGGACAGGTTCTGGGCCTTTGTTAGAGACAGTGTCATGGCCTTAGTTAGGAATAGTCAGGGCCTTAGTTAGGGAGAGGATTAGGGTTTCAGTCAGCATAAGATGCAGGAGATTATCTCGGGACAGAGTCAGGTTCCAGGCCAGAGATAGTGAAAGGAAATGACCAAGGGATAACGAGAAGACCTTAGTCATTGAGAGCATCAGGGCCTTAGTTAGCAGCAGCGTGAGGGCCTTAATCAGGACCAGTGCCAGGGCTTGATGTACGGACAGCGTCAGAGCCTAACTAAGGTACAGCAACAGGGCCTAAGTGAGGCCTATCTTTGGGGCCTGAGTAAGGGACAGTATCAGGGCATGACTTAGGAGCAGCAGAAAGGCCTCTGTAGGATCAGCATTAGGGTCTTCGTTAAAGATATTATCAGGGCCTCTGTTAGGGACAGCCTCAAGGTCTCACTTAGGGACAGCGTCAGGGCTTACTTTGGGAAAGTTTCAGGACCTTGGGAAGACATGGGTCAGGATATTAGCTCCGGATAATGTCAGGTGTTCAGATATTGACGGCAGCAGGGCCTTAGTTAGAGGCAGTGTCAGGCCTAAGTTAGGACTAGCATCAGAGCCTTTGTTAGGTACAGTGTCAGTGACTGAGTTAGGTGTAGTGTCAGGGCCTTAGTTAGGGACAGTGTCAGGACCTGCGTTAGGACGAGCCTCCAGACCTCAGTTAGGGACAGGTTCACGGCCTCGGACCTAAATTCAGGGCCTCATTTAGGGACAGAATCACAGACTTAGCTAGCATAAGAGGATCTACAGCTGAAAGCAACTTGAACACCACCACAAGCAGATGCAGAAGTGAACCATGCACGCCCCTATGAAGGAATATTCCACAGCAGTTGAGTACATTTTGTTTAAAGTTAGTAACACTATAAAAATGATGTTTTTAAGAAAACCATATTCAGAAGATGAAAGAATCTCGTTCTAAAGAATCTCTTTAGCTAATCTCGACATTAGCTAAAGAGAAGGTTAGGTTAAGATCTAGGGATAGTGTCAGGAAATGACCTAGGGATAGTGTCAAGACCTTAGTTACTTAGAGCATCAGGGCCTAATTAAGGACCAGTAAGTGTCAGGGCTTCGGGTAGGGACAGCGTCAGAGCCTGACTTAGGGAGAGCGACAGGGCCTGAGTGAGGCCTAGCGTCAGGGCCTTAGCTAGGGACAGTGTCAGGGCATGACTTAGGAGCAACATAAGAGCCACGGTAGGATCAGCCTCAGGGGCTATGTTAAAGATATTATCAGGGCCTCTGTGAGGGACAGCCTCAAGGCCTCACTTAGGGAGAGCATCAGGGCTTCCTTAGGGAGAGTTTCAGGACCTTGGTAAGCAATGAGTTAGGATATTAGCTCAGGATAATGTCAGGACTTTAGATATTGATGGTAGCAGGGCCTAAGTAAGGGACAGTGTCAAGGCGTTAGTTAGGAGTAGCGGGCCCCTGATAGGTCCAGTTTCAGGTCCTCAGTTAGCAATAGTGTTAGGGCCTTAGTTAGGGACAGTGTCAGGGCCAGATGTAGGACGAGCATCTAAGCCTTAGTTCGGGACAGTTTCACGGTCTTGGGACTAAATTCAGTGCCTGAGGCAGGCACAACCTAAGGGCTTCAGTTAGCATAAGAGGCAGGACATTAGCTAGTGAGAGTGTCAGTTTAACATGTAGGGAGAGTGTCAGGAAATGACCTAAGGATAGTGTGAAGACCTTTGTTACTGAGACTCTCAGGGCCTTATTCAGAACCAGGGTTAGGGCTTCAGGTAGGGACAGCATCAGAGCCTGACTTACGGAGAGCGATAGGGTCTGAGTGAGGCCTAGCATCAGACCCTTAGCTGGGGACACTGTCAGGGCATGACTTAGGAGCAGCCACAGAGCTTCTGTTGGATCAGCCTTAGGGTCTTAGTTAAAGACATGACCAGGGTCTGAGTTAGTCACAGCATCAAGGCCTGAGTTAGTTAGGGAAAGCTGCAGGGCCTCACTTAGGGACAGCGTCAGGGCTTACTTTGGGACAGTTTCAGGACCTTGGTAAGACATGGGTCAGGATATTAGCTCCGGATAATGTCAGGACTTTAGATATTGATGGCAGCAGCCCTTAGTTAGAGACAGTGTCAGGCCCTGAGTTACGACTAGCATCAGAGCCTTTGTTAGGTACAATGTACGGGACTGAGTTAGGAGTAGAGTCAGGGCCTTAGTTAGTGACAGTGTCAGGGCCTGACTTCGGGAGAGCGACAGGGCCTGAGTGGGGCCTAGCGTCAGGCCCTTTGCTGGGCACACTGTCAGGGCATGACTTTGGAGCAGCATCAGCGTCTTTGCTGGATCAGCACTAAGGTCTTCGTGAAATACATGATCAGGGCCTGAGTTAGTCACAGCTTCAAGGCTTCAGTTAAGGAAAGCTTCAGGGCCTGAGTTAGGGACAGCCTCAGGTCTTCACTTACGGACAGCGTCAGGGCTTACTTTGGGACAGTTTCAGGACCTTGGTAAGACATGGGTCAGGATATTAGCTCAGGATAATGTCAGGACTTTACATACTGATGGCAGCAGGGCCTTAGTTACAGACAGTTTCAGGGCCTGAGTTAGGCCTAGCATCAGTGACTTTGTTAGGTACAGTGTAAGGGACTGAGTTAGGAGTAGTGTCACGGCCTTGCTTAGGGAAAGTGTCAGGGTCTGAGTTAGGTGTACTGTCAGAGACCTAGTTAGGGACAGTGCTAGGGCCTGAGTTACGATTCGTGTCAAGGCCTTATTTAGGACCAATTTCAGGGCCTTAGTTTGGACTAGCATCAGAGCCATTGTTAGGAATCGTATGAGGACCTGAGTTAGGCGTACTGTCAGGGCCTTAGCTAGGGACAGTATTAGGGCCTTCGTTAGGATTAGTGTCAAGGCCTTATTTAAGACCAATTTTAGGGCTTTAATTTGGACTAGCAACAGAGCCTTTGTTAGGTATCATTTCGGGGCCTAAGTTAGGTGTAGTGTCAGGGCCATTGTTAGGGACAGTATCAGGGCATGACTTAGGAGAAGTTCAGGGCCTTAGCCAGGGAAAGGGTCAGGGCCTTAGTAAGGGATATTATCAGGACCTGAATTAGCAGTAGTGTCAAAAATCCTTAGTGAGGAAATTTAGGAATAAGTCAGGACTCGGGCCCTGACACTGTCCTTAACTAAGGCCCTGACACTACTCGTAACACAGGCCCTGATCTGATTCCTATCATAGGCCCTGACACTGGTCTTAACTAAGGCCCTGACACTGGCCCTAACTAAAGCTGTGACGCTACTCTTAACTCAGGCACTGACACTGTCCCTAACAAAGCCTCTGACACTACTCCTAACTCAGGCCCTGACACTGTCTCTAACTAAGGCCCTGATACTACTACGAACTCAGCACTGGCACTGTCCCTAACTTAGGCCCTGACTCTACTCCTAACTCAGGAACTGACACTGTCACTAACTAAAGCCCTGACACTGTTCATAACACACACCCTAACACTACTCCTAAATCATGCCCTGGCAATGTCCCTAACTAAGGCCTTGACACTATTCTTAACTCAGGCACTGATACAATACCTAAGGAAGGCCCTGACATTACTCCTAACTCAGGCCCTGGGAAGGTCCCTAACTAAGGCCGACAAAACTCCTAACTCAGGCACTGACACTGTCCCAAAATAAGGCCCTGAATCTATTCCTAACTGAGGCGCTGATACAATACCTAACGAAGGCACTGATGCTACTCCTAACTAAGGCCCTGACACTACTCCTAACTCAGGCAATGACACATTCCATAACTAAGTCCCCGACACTATTCTCAACTCAGGCACTGACAGTGTACGTAACTAAAACCCTGACACTACACCTAACTCAGGCACTGACAGTGTCCCTAACAAGGGCCCTCACACTACTCAAAACTCAGGCACTGATATTTTCCCTAATTGAGGCAATGATACTACTCCCAAATCAGGAAATAAGGCTCTGGATCATTGTGATGACAAGCGCCATGGAGCACTGTGATGACAAGGGTCATGGAGAATTGTGATGACAAGTGCATGGAGCATTGTGATGACAAGGGCCATGGAGAATTGTGATGACAGGGGTCATGGAGCATTGTGATGACAAGGGCCATGGAGCATTGTGATGAAAATGGCCATGGGGCATTGTGATGGCAAGAGCCATGGAATATTGTGATGCAAAGCACCATGGAGAATTGGGATGACAAGTGTCATGGAGCTTTTTGATGAATTGTCTCATGGAACATTGTGATGACAGGGGTTGTGGAGCACTGTGATTACATTGAACATGGAGCATTGTGATGACAAAGGCCATGGAGCATTGTGATGAGAAGGGCATGGAGCATTGTGATGAGAAAAGTCATAGAGCAGTGCGATGAAAGGATTAATGGAGCATTGTGATGAAAGGGGTCATGGAGCATTGTGATGACAGGGGGCATGGAGCACTGTGATGAAAGGGGTTATGGAGCACTGTGATTACAGGGGTAATTGTGATGCATTGTGAGGAAAGGGGACATGAGAGAGGGGTAATGGAGCATTCTGATGAAAGTTTTCATGGCTCATTGTGATGAAAAGGGGCATGGAGCATTGTGAGGAAAAGGGTTATGGAGCACTGTGATTACAGGGGTAATTTAGAGCATTGTGATAAACGGGGACCTGGAGCAATTTGATGACAGGGGTCATGGGGCATTGTGAGGGCAAGGGCCATGAAGCATTGTGATGACAGGGGTAATTTGGCTTTATGAATGACAGGGGACCTGGAGCATTGTGATGACAAGGGTAATGGAGCATTGTGATGACCGGGGTCATGGAGCATTGTGATGACAGGGGGCATGGAGCATTGTGATCACAAGAGCATGGAACATTGTGAGACAAGGGTCATGGGCCAATGGGATGACAAGGGGTATGGAGCATTGTGATGACAATGGTATGTAGCATTGCGATGACACGGGTCCTGAAGCATTGCGATGAAAGTGGTCATGGAGCTTTGGGATGCCAGGGATCATGGAGCATTGTGATGACAATGGTCATGGCGCATTTTGATGAAAGGGGTCACGGAGCATTGTGACGGAAGGGGTCATGGAGCATTGTGATGACAGGGGTCATGGGTCATTGTGATGAAAAGGGCGTGGAGCCTTGTGATGACAGTGGTCACGGAACATTGTGACGATATGGGCATGGAGCCTAGTGAGGGACAGTCTAGCGGTCTTGTGACTAAATTCAGTGCCTGAGGTAGGCACAGCATAAGGTCTTTAGTTAGCATAAGAGGTAGGATATTAGCTCGGGACAGGGTTAGGGTGAAGGCTAGGAATCGTGTCAGGAAATGACCTAAGGATAGTGTGAAGACCTTTGTTACTGAGAATATCAGGGCCTTATTCAGAACCAGTGTTAGGGCTTCAGGTAGGGACAGTATCAGGGCCTGACTTAGGGAGAGCGACAGGGTCTGAGTGAGGCCTAATGTCAGGCCCTTAGCTGGGGACACTGTCAGGGAGTGACTTAGGAGCAGCATCAGTGCCTTTGTTGGATCAGCTTTAGGCTCTTAGCGAAAGATGACCAGAGCCCTACTTAGTCACAGCGTCAAGGCCTCAGTTAGGGAAAGCTTCAGGGCCTGAGTTACGGACAGCCTCAGGTCTTCACTTAAAGACAGCGACAGGGCTTTCTTAGGGAGAGTGTCAAGACCTTGGTTAGAAATGGGTCAGGATATTATCTCAGGAGAGTGTCAGGATTTTAGTTATTGCTGGCAGCAGGGCCTATATTAGGGACAGGTTCTGGGCCTTTGTTAGAGACAGTGTCATGGCCTTAGTTAGGAGTAGTCAGGGCCTTAGTTAGGGAGAGGATTAGGGTTTCAGTCAGCATAAGATGCAGGAGATTATCTCGGGACAGAGTCAGGTTCCAGGCCAGAGATAGTGAAAGGAAATGACCAAGGGATAACGAGAAGACCTTAGTCATTGAGAGCATCAGGGCCTTAGTTAGCAGCAGCGTGAGGGCCTTAATCAGGACCAGTGCCAGGGCTTGATGTACGGACAGCGTCAGAGCCTAACTAAGGTACAGCAACAGGGCCTAAGTGAGGCCTATCTTTGGGGCCTGAGTAAGGGACAGTATCAGGGCATGACTTAGGAGCAGCAGAAAGGCCTCTGTAGGATCAGCATTAGGGTCTTCGTTAAAGATATTATCAGGGCCTCTGTTAGGGACAGCCTCAAGGTCTCACTTAGGGACAGCGTCAGGGCTTACTTTGGGAAAGTTTCAGGACCTTGGGAAGACATGGGTCAGGATATTAGCTCAGGATAATGTCAGGTGTTCAGATATTGACGGCAGCAGGGCCTTAGTTAGAGGCAGTGTCAGGCCTAAGTTAGGACTAGCATCAGAGCCTTTGTTAGGTACAGTGTCAGTGACTGAGTTAGGTGTAGTGTCAGGGCCTTAGTTAGGGACAGTGTCAGGACCTGCGTTAGGACGAGCCTCCAGGCCTCAGTTAGGGACAGGTTCACGGCCTCGGACCTAAATTCAGGGCCTCATTTAGGGACAGAATCACAGACTTAGCTAGCATAAGAGGATCTACAGCTGAAAGCAACTTGAACACCACCACAAGCAGATGCAGAAGTGAACCATGCACGCCCCTATGAAGGAATATTCCACAGCAGTTGAGTACATTTTGTTTAAAGTTAGTAACACTATAAAAATGATGTTTTTAAGAAAACCATATTCAGAAGATGAAAGAATCTCGTTCTAAAGAATCGCTTTAGCTAATCTCGACATTAGCTAAAGAGAAGGTTAGGTTAAGATCTAGGGATAGTGTCAGGAAATGACCTAGGGATAGTGTCAAGACCTTAGTTACTTAGAGCATCAGGGCCTAATTAAGGACCAGTAAGTGTCAGGGCTTCGGGTAGGGACAGCGTCAGAGCCTGACTTAGGGAGAGCGACAGGGCCTGAGTGAGGCCTAGCGTCAGGGCCTTAGCTAGGGACAGTGTCAGGGCATGACTTAGGAGCAACATAAGAGCCACGGTAGGATCAGCCTCAGGGGCTATGTTAAAGATATTATCAGGGCCTCTGTGAGGGACAGCCTCAAGGCCTCACTTAGGGAGAGCATCAGGGCTTCCTTAGGGAGAGTTTCAGGACCTTGGTAAGCGATGAGTTAGGATATTAGCTCAGGATAATGTCAGGACTTTAGATATTGATGGTAGCAGGGCCTAAGTAAGGGACAGTGTCAAGGCGTTAGTTAGGAGTAGTGGGCCCCTGATAGGTCCAGTGTCAGGTCCTCAGTTAGCAATAGTGTTAGGGCCTTAGTTAGGGACAGTGTCAGGGCCAGATGTAGGACGAGCATCTAGGCCTTAGTTCAGGACAGTTTCACGGTCTTGGGACTAAATTCAGTGCCTGAGGCAGGCACAACCTAAGGGCTTCAGTTAGCATAAGAGGCAGGACATTAGCTAGTGAGAGTGTCAGTTTAACATGTAGGGATAGTGTCAGGAAATGACCTAAGGATAGTGTGAAGACCTTTGTTACTGAGACTCTCAGGGCCTTATTCAGAACCAGGGTTAGGGCTTCAGGTAGGGACAGCATCAGAGCCTGACTTACGGAGAGCGATAGGGTCTGAGTGAGGCCTAGCATCAGACCCTTAGCTGGGGACACTGTCAGGGCATGACTTAGGAGCAGCCTCAGAGCTTCTGTTGGATCAGCCTTAGGGTCTTAGTTAAAGACATGACCAGGGTCTGAGTTAGTCACAGCATCAAGGCCTGAGTTAGTTAGGGAAAGCTGCAGGGCCTCACTTAGGGACAGCGTCAGGGCTTACTTTGGGACAGTTTCAGGACCTTGGTAAGACATGGGTCAGGATATTAGCTCCGGATAATGTCAGGACTTTAGATATTGATGGCAGCAGCCCTTAGTTAGAGACAGTGTCAGGCCCTGAGTTACGACTAGCATCAGAGCCTTTGTTAGGTACAATGTACGGGACTGAGTTAGGAGTAGAGTCAGGGCCTTAGTTAGTGACAGTGTCAGGGCCTGACTTCGGGAGAGCGACAGGGCCTGAGTGGGGCCTAGCCTCAGGCCCTTTGCTGGGCACACTGTCAGGGCATGACTTTGGAGCAGCATCAGCGTCTTTGCTGGATCAGCACTAAGGTCTTCGTGAAATACATGATCAGGGCCTGAGTTAGTCACAGCTTCAAGGCTTCAGTTAAGGAAAGCTTCAGGGCCTGAGTTAGGGACAGCCTCAGGTCTTCACTTACGGACAGCGTCAGGGCTTACTTTGGGACAGTTTCAGGACCTTGGAAAGACATAGGTCAGGATATTAGCTCAGGATAATGTCAGGACTTTACATACTGATGGCAGCAGGGCCTTAGTTACAGACAGTTTCAGGGCCTGAGTTAGGCCTAGCATCAGTGACTTTGTTAGGTACAGTGTAAGGGACTGAGTTAGGAGTAGTGTCACGGCCTTGCTTAGGGAAAGTGTCAGGGTCTGAGTTAAGTGTACTGTCAGAGACCTAGTTAGGGACAGTGCTAGGGCCTGAGTTACGATTCGTGTCAAGGCCTTATTTAGGACCAATTTCAGGGCCTTAGTTTGGACTAGCATCAGAGCCATTGTTAGGAATCGTATGAGGACCTGAGTTAGGCGTACTGTCAGGGCCTTAGCTAGGGACAGTATTAGGGCCTTGGTTAGGATTAGTGTCAAGGCCTTATTTAAGACCAATTTTAGGGCTTTAATTTGGACTAGCAACAGAGCCTTTGTTAGGTATCATTTCGGGGCCTAAGTTAGGTGTAGTGTCAGGGCCATTGTTAGGGACAGTATCAGGGCATGACTTAGGAGAAGTTCAGGGCCTTAGCCAGGGAAAGGGTCAGGGCCTTAGTAAGGGATATTATCAGGACCTGAATTAGCAGTAGTGTCAAAAATCCTTAGTGAGGAAATTTAGGAATAAGTCAGGACTCGGGCCCTGACACTGTCCTTAACTAAGGCCCTGACACTACTCGTAACACAGGCCCTGATCTGATTCCTATCATAGGCCCTGACACTGGTCTTAACTAAGGCCCTGACACTGGCCCTAACTAAAGCTGTGACGCTACTCTTAACTCAGGCACTTACAGTGTCCCTAACAAAGCCTCTGACACTACTCTTACCTCAGGCCCTGACACTGTCTCTAACTAAGGCCCTGATACTACTACGAACTCAGCACTGGCACTGTCCCTAACTTAGGCCCTGACTCTACTCCTAACTCAGGAACTGACACTGTCACTAACTAAAGCCCTGACACTGTTCATAACACACACCCTAACACTACTCCTAAATCATGCCCTGGCAATGTCCCTAACTAAGGCCTTGACACTATTCTTAACTCAGGCACTGATACAATACCTAAGGAAGGCCCTGACATTACTCCTAACTCAGGCCCTGGGAAGGTCCCTAATTAAGGCCGACAAAACTCCTAACTCAGGCACTGACACTGTCCCAAAATAAGGCCCTGAATCTATTCCTAACTGAGGCGCTGATACAATACCTAACGAAGGCACTGATGCTACTCCTAACTAAGGCCCTGACACTACTCCTAACTCAGGCAATGACACATTCCATAAGTAAGTCCCCGACACTATTCTCAACTCAGGCACTGACAGTGTACGTAACTAAAACCCTGACACTACACCTAACTCAGGCACTGACAGTGTCCCTAACAAGGGCCCTCACACTACTCAAAACTCAGGCACTGATATTTTCCCTAATTGAGGCAATGATACTACTCCCAAATCAGGAAATAAGGCTCTGGATCATTGTGATGACAAGCGCCATGGAGCACTGTGATGACAAGGGTCATGGAGAATTGTGATGACAAGTGCATGGAGCATTGTGATGACAAGGGCCATGGAGAATTGTGATGACAGGGGTCATGGAGCATTGTGATGACAAGGGCCATGGAGCATTGTGATGAAAATGGCCATGGGGCATTGTGATGGCAAGAGCCATGGAATATTGTGATGCAAAGCACCATGGAGAATTGGGATGACAAGCGTCATGGAGCTTTTTGATGAATTGTCTCATGGAACATTGTGATGACAGGGGTTGTGGAGCACTGTGATTACATTGAACATGGAGCATTGTGATGACAAAGGCCATGGAGCATTGTGATGAGAAGGGCATGGAGCATTGTGATGAGAAAAGTCATAGAGCAGTGCGATGAAAGGATTAATGGAGCATTGTGATGAAAGGGGTCATGGAGCATTGTGATGACAGGGGGCATGGAGCACTGTGATGAAAGGGGTTATGGAACACTGTGATTACAGGGGTAATTGTGATGCATTGTGAGGAAAGGGGACATGAGAGAGGGGTAATGGAGCATTCTGATGAAAGTTTTCATGGCTCATTGTGATGAAAAGGGGCATGGAGCATTGTGAGGAAAAGGGTTATGGAGCACTGTGATTACAGGGGTAATTTAGAGCATTGTGATAAACGGGGACCTGGAGCAATTTGATGACAGGGGTCATGGGGCATTGTGAGGGCAAGGGCCATGAAGCATTGTGATGACAGGGGTAATTTGGCTTTGTGAATGACAGGGGACCTGGAGCATTGTGATGACAAGGGTAATGGAGCATTGTGATGACCGGGGTCATGGAGCATTGTGATGACAGGGGGCATGGAGCATTGTGATCACAAGAGCATGGAACATTGTGAGACAAGGGTCATGGGCCAATGGGATGACAAGGGGTATGGAGCATTGTGATGACAATGGTATGTAGCATTGCGATGACACGGGTCCTGAAGCATTGCGATGAAAGTGGTCATGGAGCTTTGGGATGCCAGGGATCATGGAGCATTGTGATGACAATGGTCATGGCGCATTTTGATGAAAGGGGTCACGGAGCATTGTGACGGAAGGGGTCATGGAGCATTGTGATGACAGGGGTCATGGGTCATTGTGATGAAAAGGGCGTGGAGCCTTGTGATGACAGTGGTCACGGAACATTGTGACGATATGGGCATGGAGCCTAGTGAGGGACAGTCTAGCGGTCTTGTGAGTAAATTCAGTGCCTGAGGTAGGCACAGCATAAGGTCTTTAGTTAGCATAAGAGGTAGGATATTAGCTCGGGACAGGGTTAGGGTGAAGGCTAGGAATCGTGTCAGGAAATGACCTAAGGATAGTGTGAAGACCTTTGTTACTGAGAATATCAGGGCCTTATTCAGAACCAGTGTTAGGGCTTCAGGTAGGGACAGTATCAGGGCCTGACTTAGGGAGAGCGACAGGGTCTGAGTGAGGCCTAATGTCAGGCCCTTAGCTGGGGACACTGTCAGGGAGTGACTTAGGAGCAGCATCAGTGCCTTTGTTGGATCAGCTTTAGGCTCTTAGTTAAAGATGACCAGAGCCCTAGTTAGTCACAGCGTCAAGGCCTCAGTTAGGGAAAGCTTCAGGGCCTGAGTTACGGACATCCTCAGGTCTTCACTTAAAGACAGCGACAGGGCTTTCTTAGGGAGAGTGTCAAGACCTTGGTTAGAAATGGGTCAGGATATTATCTCAGGAGAGTGTCAGGATTTTAGTTATTGCTGGCAGCAGGGCCTATATTAGGGACAGGTTCTGGGCCTTTGTTAGAGACAGTGTCATGGCCTTAGTTAGGAGTAGTCAGGGCCTTAGTTAGGGAGAGGATTAGGGTTTCAGTCAGCATAAGATGCAGGAGATTATCTCGGGACAGAGTCAGGTTCCAGGCCAGAGATAGTGAAAGGAAATGACCAAGGGATAACGAGAAGACCTTAGTCATTGAGAGCATCAGGGCCTTAGTTAGCAGCAGCGTGAGGGCCTTAATCAGGACCAGTGCCAGGGCTTGATGTACGGACAGCGTCAGAGCCTAACTAAGGTACAGCAACAGGGCCTAAGTGAGGCCTATCTTTGGGGCCTGAGTAAGGGACAGTATCAGGGCATGACTTAGGAGCAGCAGAAAGGCCTCTGTAGGATCAGCATTAGGGTCTTCGTTAAAGATATTATCAGGGCCTCTGTTAGGGACAGCCTCAAGGTCTCACTTAGGGACAGCGTCAGGGCTTACTTTGGGAAAGTTTCAGGACCTTGGGAAGACATGGGTCAGGATATTAGCTCAGGATAATGTCAGGTGTTCAGATATTGACGGCAGCAGGGCCTTAGTTAGAGGCAGTGTCAGGCCTAAGTTAGGACTAGCATCAGAGCCTTTGTTAGGTACAGTGTCAGTGACTGAGTTAGGTGTAGTGTCAGGGCCTTAGTTAGGGACAGTGTCAGGACCTGCGTTAGGACGAGCCTCCAGGCCTCAGTTAGGGACAGGTTCACGGCCTCGGACCTAAATTCAGGGCCTCATTTAGGGACAGAATCACAGACTTAGCTAGCATAAGAGGATCTACAGCTGAAAGCAACTTGAACACCACCACAAGCAGATGCAGAAGTGAACCATGCACGCCCCTATGAAGGAATATTCCACAGCAGTTGAGTACATTTTGTTTAAAGTTAGTAACACTATAAAAATGATGTTTTTAAGAAAACCATATTCAGAAGATGAAAGAATCTCGTTCTAAAGAATCTCTTTAGCTAATCTCGACATTAGCTAAAGAGAAGGTTAGGTTAAGATCTAGGGATAGTGTCAGGAAATGACCTAGGGATAGTGTCAAGACCTTAGTTACTTAGAGCATCAGGGCCTAATTAAGGACCAGTAAGTGTCAGGGCTTCGGGTAAGGACAGCGTCAGAGCCTGACTTAGGGAGAGCGACAGGGCCTGAGTGAGGCCTAGCGTCAGGGCCTTAGCTAGGGACAGTGTCAGGGCATGACTTAGGAGCAACATAAGAGCCACGGTAGGATCAGCCTCAGGGGCTATGTTAAAGATATTATCAGGGCCTCTGTGAGGGACAGCCTCAAGGCCTCACTTAGGGAGAGCATCAGGGCTTCCTTAGGGAGAGTTTCAGGACCTTGGTAAGCGATGAGTTAGGATATTAGCTCAGGATAATGTCAGGACTTTAGATATTGATGGTAGCAGGGCCTAAGTAAGGGACAGTGTCAAGGCGTTAGTTAGGAGTAGCGGGCCCCTGATAGGTCCAGTGTCAGGTCCTCAGTTAGCAATAGTGTTAGGGCCTTAGTTAGGGACAGTGTCAGGGCCAGATGTAGGACGAGCATCTAGGCCTTAGTTCAGGACAGTTTCACGGTCTTGGGACTAAATTCAGTGCCTGAGGCAGGCACAACCTAAGGGATTCAGTTAGCATAAGAGGCAGGACATTAGCTAGTGAGAGTGTCAGTTTAACATGTAGGGATAGTGTCAGGAAATGACCTAAGGATAGTGTGAAGACCTTTGTTACTGAGACTCTCAGGGCCTTATTCAGAACCAGGGTTAGGGCTTCAGGTAGGGACAGCATCAGAGCCTGACTTACGGAGAGCGATAGGGTCTGAGTGAGGCCTAGCATCAGACCCTTAGCTGGGGACACTGTCAGGGCATGACTTAGGAGCAGCCTCAGAGCTTCTGTTGGATCAGCCTTAGGGTCTTAGTTAAAGACATGACCAGGGTCTGAGTTAGTCACAGCATCAAGGCCTGAGTTAGTTAGGGAAAGCTGCAGGGCCTCACTTAGGGACAGCGTCAGGGCTTACTTTGGGACAGTTTCAGGACCTTGGTAAGACATGGGTCAGGATATTAGCTCCGGATAATGTCAGGACTTTAGATATTGATGGCAGCAGCCCTTAGTTAGAGACAGTGTCAGGCCCTGAGTTACGACTAGCATCAGAGCCTTTGTTAGGTACAATGTACCGGACTGAGTTAGGAGTAGAGTCAGGGCGTTAGTTAGTGACAGTGTCAGGGCCTGACTTCGGGAGAGCGACAGGGCCTGAGTGGGGCCTAGCGTCAGGCCCTTTGCTGGGCACACTGTCAGGGCATGACTTTGGAGCAGCATCAGCGTCTTTGCTGGATCAGCAGTAAGGTCTTCGTTAGGTACATGATCAGGGCCTGAGTTAGTCACAGCTTCAAGGCTTCAGTTAAGGAAAGCTTCAGGGCCTGAGTTAGGGACAGCCTCAGGTCTTCACTTACGGACAGCGTCAGGGCTTACTTTGGGACAGTTTCAGGACCTTGGAAAGACATAGGTCAGGATATTAGCTCAGGATAATGTCAGGACTTTACATACTGATGGCAGCAGGGCCTTAGTTACAGACAGTTTCAGGACCTGAGTTAGGCCTAGCATCAGTGACTTTGTTAGGTACAGTGTAAGGGACTGAGTTAGGAGTAGTGTCAAGGCCTTGCTTAGGGACAGTGTCAGGGTCTGAGTTAGGTGTACTGTCAGAGACCTAGTTAGGGACAGTGCTAGGGCCTGAGTTACGATTCGTGTCAAGGCCTTATTTAGGACCAATTTCAGGGCCTTAGTTTGGAGGAGCATCAGAGCCATTGTTAGGAATCGAATGAGGGCCTGAGTTAGGCATACTGTCAGGGCCTTAGCTAGGGACAGTGTTAGGGCCTGAGTTAGGATTAGTGTCAAGGCCTTATTTAAGACCAATTTTAGGGCTTTAGTTTGGACTAGCAACAGAGCCTTTGTTAGGTATCATTTCGGGGCCTAAGTTAGGTGTAGTGTCAGGGCCATTGTTAGGGACAGTATCAGGGCCTGACTTAGGAGAAGTTCAGGGCCTTAGCCAGGGAAAGGGTCAGGGCCTTAGTAAGGGATATTATCAGGACCTGAATTAGCAGTAGTGTCAAAAATCCTTAGTGAGGAAATTTAGGAATAAGTCAGGACTCGGGCCCTGACACTGTCCTTAACTAAGGCCCTGACACTACTCGTAACACAGGCCCTGATCTGATTCCTATCATAGGCCCTGACACTGGTCTTAACTAAGGCCCTGACACTGGCCCTAACTAAAGCTGTGACGCTACTCTTAACTCAGGCACTTACAGTGTCCCTAACAAAGCCTCTGACACTACTCTTACCTCAGGCCCTGACACTGTCTCTAACTAAGGCCCTGATACTACTACGAACTCAGCACTGGCACTGTCCCTAACTTAGGCCCTGACTCTACTCCTAACTCAGGAACTGACACTGTCACTAACTAAAGCCCTGACACTGTTCATAACACACACCCTAACACTACTCCTAAATCATGCCCTGGCAATGTCCCTAACTAAGGCCTTGACACTATTCTTAACTCAGGCACTGATACAATACCTAAGGAAGGCCCTGACATTACTCCTAACTCAGGCCCTGGGAAGGTCCCTAACTAAGGCCGACAAAACTCCTAACTCAGGCACTGACACTGTCCCAAAATAAGGCCCTGAATCTATTCCTAACTGAGGTGCTGATACAATACCTAACGAAGGCACTGATGCTACTCCTAACTAAGGCCCTGGCACTACTCCTAACTCAGGCAATGACACATTCCATAAGTAAGTCCCCGACACTATTCTCAACTCAGGCACTGACAGTGTACGTAACTAAAACCCTGACACTACACCTAACTCAGGCACTGACAGTGTCCCTAACAAGGGCCCTCACACTACTCAAAACTCAGGCACTGATATTTTCCCTAATTGAGGCAATGATACTACTCCCAAATCAGGAAATAAGGCTCTGGATCATTGTGATGACAAGCGCCATGGAGCACTGTGATGACAAGGGTCATGGAGAATTGTGATGACAAGTGCATGGAGCATTGTGATGACAAGGGCCATGGAGAATTGTGATGACAGGGGTCATGGAGCATTGTGATGACAAGGGCCATGGAGCATTGTGATGAAAATGGCCATGGGGCATTGTGATGGCAAGAGCCATGGAATATTGTGATGCAAAGCACCATGGAGAATTGGGATGACAAGCGTCATGGAGCTTTTTGATGAATTGTCTCATGGAACATTGTGATGACAGGGGTTGTGGAGCACTGTGATTACATTGAACATGGAGCATTGTGATGACAAAGGCCATGGAGCATTGTGATGAGAAGGGCATGGAGCATTGTGATGAGAAAAGTCATAGAGCAGCGCGATGAAAGGATTAATGGAGCATTGTGATGAAAGGGGTCATGGAGCATTGTGATGACAGGGGGCATGGAGCACTGTGATGAAAGGGGTTATGGAGCACTGTGATTACAGGGGTAATTGTGATGCATTGTGAGGAAAGGGGACATGAGAGAGGGGTAATGGAGCATTCTGATGAAAGTTTTCATGGCTCATTGTGATGAAAAGGGGCATGGAGCATTGTGAGGAAAAGGGTTATGGAGCACTGTGATTACAGGGGTAATTTAGAGCATTGTGATAAACGGGGACCTGGAGCAATTTGATGACAGGGGTCATGGGGCATTGTGAGGGCAAGGGCCATGAAGCATTGTGATGACAGGGGTAATTTGGCTTTGTGAATGACAGGGGACCTGGAGCATTGTGATGACAAGGGTAATGGAGCATTGTGATGACCGGGGTCATGGAGCATTGTGATGACAGGGGGCATGGAGCATTGTGATCACAAGAGCATGGAACATTGTGAGACAAGGGTCATGGGCCAATGGGATGACAAGGGGTATGGAGCATTGTGATGACAATGGTATGTAGCATTGCGATGACACGGGTCCTGAAGCATTGCGATGAAAGTGGTCATGGAGCTTTGGGATGCCAGGGATCATGGAGCATTGTGATGACAATGGTCATGGCGCATTTTGATGAAAGGGGTCACGGAGCATTGTGACGGAAGGGGTCATGGAGCATTGTGATGACAGGGGTCATGGGTCATTGTGATGAAAAGGGCGTGGAGCCTTGTGATGACAGTGGTCACGGAACATTGTGACGATATGGGCATGGAGCCTAGTGAGGGACAGTCTAGCGGTCTTGTGAGTAAATTCAGTGCCTGAGGTAGGCACAGCATAAGGTCTTTAGTTAGCATAAGAGGTAGGATATTAGCTCGGGACAGGGTTAGGGTGAAGGCTAGGAATCGTGTCAGGAAATGACCTAAGGATAGTGTGAAGACCTTTGTTACTGAGAATATCAGGGCCTTATTCAGAACCAGTGTTAGGGCTTCAGGTAGGGACAGTATCAGGGCCTGACTTAGGGAGAGCGACAGGGTCTGAGTGAGGCCTAACGTCAGGCCCTTAGCTGGGGACACTGTCAGGGAGTGACTTAGGAGCAGCATCAGTGCCTTTGTTGGATCAGCTTTAGGCTCTTAGTTAAAGATGACCAGAGCCCTAGTTAGTCACAGCGTCAAGGCCTCAGTTAGGGAAAGCTTCAGGGCCTGAGTTACGGACAGCCTCAGGTCTTCACTTAAAGACAGCGACAGGGCTTTCTTAGGGAGAGTGTCAAGACCTTGGTTAGAAATGGGTCAGGATATTATCTCAGGAGAGTGTCAGGATTTTAGTTATTGCTGGCAGCAGGGCCTATATTAGGGACAGGTTCTGGGCCTTTGTTAGAGACAGTGTCATGGCCTTAGTTAGGAATAGTCAGGGCCTTAGTTAGGGAGAGGATTAGGGTTTCAGTCAGCATAAGATGCAGGAGATTATCTCGGGACAGAGTCAGGTTCCAGGCCAGAGATAGTGAAAGGAAATGACCAAGGGATAACGAGAAGACCTTAGTCATTGAGAGCATCAGGGCCTTAGTTAGCAGCAGCGTGAGGGCCTTAATCAGGACCAGTGCCAGGGCTTGATGTACGGACAGCGTCAGAGCCTAACTAAGGTACAGCAACAGGGCCTAAGTGAGGCCTATCTTTGGGGCCTGAGTAAGGGACAGTATCAGGGCATGACTTAGGAGCAGCAGAAAGGCCTCTGTAGGATCAGCATTAGGGTCTTCGTTAAAGATATTATCAGGGCCTCTGTTAGGGACAGCCTCAAGGTCTCACTTAGGGACAGCGTCAGGGCTTACTTTGGGAAAGTTTCAGGACCTTGGGAAGACATGGGTCAGGATATTAGCTCCGGATAATGTCAGGTGTTCAGATATTGACGGCAGCAGGGCCTTAGTTAGAGGCAGTGTCAGGCCTAAGTTAGGACTAGCATCAGAGCCTTTGTTAGGTACAGTGTCAGTGACTGAGTTAGGTGTAGTGTCAGGGCCTTAGTTAGGGACAGTGTCAGGACCTGCGTTAGGACGAGCCTCCAGACCTCAGTTAGGGACAGGTTCACGGCCTCGGACCTAAATTCAGGGCCTCATTTAGGGACAGAATCACAGACTTAGCTAGCATAAGAGGATCTACAGCTGAAAGCAACTTGAACACCACCACAAGCAGATGCAGAAGTGAACCATGCACGCCCCTATGAAGGAATATTCCACAGCAGTTGAGTACATTTTGTTTAAAGTTAGTAACACTATAAAAATGATGTTTTTAAGAAAACCATATTCAGAAGATGAAAGAATCTCGTTCTAAAGAATCTCTTTAGCTAATCTCGACATTAGCTAAAGAGAAGGTTAGGTTAAGATCTAGGGATAGTGTCAGGAAATGACCTAGGGATAGTGTCAAGACCTTAGTTACTTAGAGCATCAGGGCCTAATTAAGGACCAGTAAGTGTCAGGGCTTCGGGTAGGGACAGCGTCAGAGCCTGACTTAGGGAGAGCGACAGGGCCTGAGTGAGGCCTAGCGTCAGGGCCTTAGCTAGGGACAGTGTCAGGGCATGACTTAGGAGCAACATAAGAGCCACGGTAGGATCAGCCTCAGGGGCTATGTTAAAGATATTATCAGGGCCTCTGTGAGGGACAGCCTCAAGGCCTCACTTAGGGAGAGCATCAGGGCTTCCTTAGGGAGAGTTTCAGGACCTTGGTAAGCAATGAGTTAGGATATTAGCTCAGGATAATGTCAGGACTTTAGATATTGATGGTAGCAGGGCCTAAGTAAGGGACAGTGTCAAGGCGTTAGTTAGGAGTAGCGGGCCCCTGATAGGTCCAGTTTCAGGTCCTCAGTTAGCAATAGTGTTAGGGCCTTAGTTAGGGACAGTGTCAGGGCCAGATGTAGGACGAGCATCTAAGCCTTAGTTCGGGACAGTTTCACGGTCTTGGGACTAAATTCAGTGCCTGAGGCAGGCACAACCTAAGGGCTTCAGTTAGCATAAGAGGCAGGACATTAGCTAGTGAGAGTGTCAGTTTAACATGTAGGGATAGTGTCAGGAAATGACCTAAGGATAGTGTGAAGACCTTTGTTACTGAGACTCTCAGGGCCTTATTCAGAACCAGGGTTAGGGCTTCAGGTAGGGACAGCATCAGAGCCTGACTTACGGAGAGCGATAGGGTCTGAGTGAGGCCTAGCATCAGACCCTTAGCTGGGGACACTGTCAGGGCATGACTTAGGAGCAGCCACAGAGCTTCTGTTGGATCAGCCTTAGGGTCTTAGTTAAAGACATGACCAGGGTCTGAGTTAGTCACAGCATCAAGGCCTGAGTTAGTTAGGGAAAGCTGCAGGGCCTCACTTAGGGACAGCGTCAGGGCTTACTTTGGGACAGTTTCAGGACCTTGGTAAGACATGGGTCAGGATATTAGCTCCGGATAATGTCAGGACTTTAGATATTGATGGCAGCAGCCCTTAGTTAGAGACAGTGTCAGGCCCTGAGTTACGACTAGCATCAGAGCCTTTGTTAGGTACAATGTACGGGACTGAGTTAGGAGTAGAGTCAGGGCCTTAGTTAGTGACAGTGTCAGGGCCTGACTTCGGGAGAGCGACAGGGCCTGAGTGGGGCCTAGCGTCAGGCCCTTTGCTGGGCACACTGTCAGGGCATGACTTTGGAGCAGCATCAGCGTCTTTGCTGGATCAGCACTAAGGTCTTCGTGAAATACATGATCAGGGCCTGAGTTAGTCACAGCTTCAAGGCTTCAGTTAAGGAAAGCTTCAGGGCCTGAGTTAGGGACAGCCTCAGGTCTTCACTTACGGACAGCGTCAGGGCTTACTTTGGGACAGTTTCAGGACCTTGGTAAGACATGGGTCAGGATATTAGCTCAGGATAATGTCAGGACTTTACATACTGATGGCAGCAGGGCCTTAGTTACAGACAGTTTCAGGGCCTGAGTTAGGCCTAGCATCAGTGACTTTGTTAGGTACAGTGTAAGGGACTGAGTTAGGAGTAGTGTCACGGCCTTGCTTAGGGAAAGTGTCAGGGTCTGAGTTAGGTGTACTGTCAGAGACCTAGTTAGGGACAGTGCTAGGGCCTGAGTTACGATTCGTGTCAAGGCCTTATTTAGGACCAATTTCAGGGCCTTAGTTTGGACTAGCATCAGAGTCATTGTTAGGAATCGTATGAGGACCTGAGTTAGGCGTACTGTCAGGGCCTTAGCTAGGGACAGTATTAGGGCCTTCGTTAGGATTAGTGTCAAGGCCTTATTTAAGACCAATTTTAGGGCTTTAATTTGGACTAGCAACAGAGCCTTTGTTAGGTATCATTTCGGGGCCTAAGTTAGGTGTAGTGTCAGGGCCATTGTTAGGGACAGTATCAGGGCATGACTTAGGAGAAGTTCAGGGCCTTAGCCAGGGAAAGGGTCAGGGCCTTAGTAAGGGATATTATCAGGACCTGAATTAGCAGTAGTGTCAAAAATCCTTAGTGAGGAAATTTAGGAATAAGTCAGGACTCGGGCCCTGACACTGTCCTTAACTAAGGCCCTGACACTACTCGTAACACAGGCCCTGATCTGATTCCTATCATAGGCCCTGACACTGGTCTTAACTAAGGCCCTGACACTGGCCCTAACTAAAGCTGTGACGCTACTCTTAACTCAGGCACTGACACTGTCCCTAACAAAGCCTCTGACACTACTCCTAACTCAGGCCCTGACACTGTCTCTAACTAAGGCCCTGATACTACTACGAACTCAGCACTGGCACTGTCCCTAACTTAGGCCCTGACTCTACTCCTAACTCAGGAACTGACACTGTCACTAACTAAAGCCCTGACACTGTTCATAACACACACCCTAACACTACTCCTAAATCATGCCCTGGCAATGTCCCTAACTAAGGCCTTGACACTATTCTTAACTCAGGCACTGATACAATACCTAAGGAAGGCCCTGACATTACTCCTAACTCAGGCCCTGGGAAGGTCCCTAACTAAGGCCGACAAAACTCCTAACTCAGGCACTGACACTGTCCCAAAATAAGGCCCTGAATCTATTCCTAACTGAGGCGCTGATACAATACCTAACGAAGGCACTGATGCTACTCCTAACTAAGGCCCTGACACTACTCCTAACTCAGGCAATGACACATTCCATAACTAAGTCCCCGACACTATTCTCAACTCAGGCACTGACAGTGTACGTAACTAAAACCCTGACACTACACCTAACTCAGGCACTGACAGTGTCCCTAACAAGGGCCCTCACACTACTCAAAACTCAGGCACTGATATTTTCCCTAATTGAGGCAATGATACTACTCCCAAATCAGGAAATAAGGCTCTGGATCATTGTGATGACAAGCGCCATGGAGCACTGTGATGACAAGGGTCATGGAGAATTGTGATGACAAGTGCATGGAGCATTGTGATGACAAGGGCCATGGAGAATTGTGATGACAGGGGTCATGGAGCATTGTGATGACAAGGGCCATGGAGCATTGTGATGAAAATGGCCATGGGGCATTGTGATGGCAAGAGCCATGGAATATTGTGATGCAAAGCACCATGGAGAATTGGGATGACAAGTGTCATGGAGCTTTTTGATGAATTGTCTCATGGAACATTGTGATGACAGGGGTTGTGGAGCACTGTGATTACATTGAACATGGAGCATTGTGATGACAAAGGCCATGGAGCATTGTGATGAGAAGGGCATGGAGCATTGTGATGAGAAAAGTCATAGAGCAGTGCGATGAAAGGATTAATGGAGCATTGTGATGAAAGGGGTCATGGAGCATTGTGATGACAGGGGGCATGGAGCACTGTGATGAAAGGGGTTATGGAGCACTGTGATTACAGGGGTAATTGTGATGCATTGTGAGGAAAGGGGACATGAGAGAGGGGTAATGGAGCATTCTGATGAAAGTTTTCATGGCTCATTGTGATGAAAAGGGGCATGGAGCATTGTGAGGAAAAGGGTTATGGAGCACTGTGATTACAGGGGTAATTTAGAGCATTGTGATAAACGGGGACCTGGAGCAATTTGATGACAGGGGTCATGGGGCATTGTGAGGGCAAGGGCCATGAAGCATTGTGATGACAGGGGTAATTTGGCTTTATGAATGACAGGGGACCTGGAGCATTGTGATGACAAGGGTAATGGAGCATTGTGATGACCGGGGTCATGGAGCATTGTGATGACAGGGGGCATGGAGCATTGTGATCACAAGAGCATGGAACATTGTGAGACAAGGGTCATGGGCCAATGGGATGACAAGGGGTATGGAGCATTGTGATGACAATGGTATGTAGCATTGCGATGACACGGGTCCTGAAGCATTGCGATGAAAGTGGTCATGGAGCTTTGGGATGCCAGGGATCATGGAGCATTGTGATGACAATGGTCATGGCGCATTTTGATGAAAGGGGTCACGGAGCATTGTGACGGAAGGGGTCATGGAGCATTGTGATGACAGGGGTCATGGGTCATTGTGATGAAAAGGGCGTGGAGCCTTGTGATGACAGTGGTCACGGAACATTGTGACGATATGGGCATGGAGCCTAGTGAGGGACAGTCTAGCGGTCTTGTGAGTAAATTCAGTGCCTGAGGTAGGCACAGCATAAGGTCTTTAGTTAGCATAAGAGGTAGGATATTAGCTCGGGACAGGGTTAGGGTGAAGGCTAGGAATCGTGTCAGGAAATGACCTAAGGATAGTGTGAAGACCTTTGTTACTGAGAATATCAGGGCCTTATTCAGAACCAGTGTTAGGGCTTCAGGTAGGGACAGTATCAGGGCCTGACTTAGGGAGAGCGACAGGGTCTGAGTGAGGCCTAATGTCAGGCCCTTAGCTGGGGACACTGTCAGGGAGTGACTTAGGAGCAGCATCAGTGCCTTTGTTGGATCAGCTTTAGGCTCTTAGCTAAAGATGACCAGAGCCCTACTTAGTCACAGCGTCAAGGCCTCAGTTAGGGAAAGCTTCAGGGCCTGAGTTACGGACAGCCTCAGGTCTTCACTTAAAGACAGCGACAGGGCTTTCTTAGGGAGAGTGTCAAGACCTTGGTTAGAAATGGGTCAGGATATTATCTCAGGAGAGTGTCAGGATTTTAGTTATTGCTGGCAGCAGGGCCTATATTAGGGACAGGTTCTGGGCCTTTGTTAGAGACAGTGTCATGGCCTTAGTTAGGAGTAGTCAGGGCCTTAGTTAGGGAGAGGATTAGGGTTTCAGTCAGCATAAGATGCAGGAGATTATCTCGGGACAGAGTCAGGTTCCAGGCCAGAGATAGTGAAAGGAAATGACCAAGGGATAACGAGAAGACCTTAGTCATTGAGAGCATCAGGGCCTTAGTTAGCAGCAGCGTGAGGGCCTTAATCAGGACCAGTGCCAGGGCTTGATGTACGGACAGCGTCAGAGCCTAACTAAGGTACAGCAACAGGGCCTAAGTGAGGCCTATCTTTGGGGCCTGAGTAAGGGACAGTATCAGGGCATGACTTAGGAGCAGCAGAAAGGCCTCTGTAGGATCAGCATTAGGGTCTTCGTTAAAGCTATTATCAGGGCCTCTGTTAGGGACAGCCTCAAGGTCTCACTTAGGGACAGCGTCAGGGCTTACTTTGGGAAAGTTTCAGGACCTTGGGAAGACATGGGTCAGGATATTAGCTCAGGATAATGTCAGGTGTTCAGATATTGACGGCAGCAGGGCCTTAGTTAGAGGCAGTGTCAGGCCTAAGTTAGGACTAGCATCAGAGCCTTTGTTAGGTACAGTGTCAGTGACTGAGTTAGGTGTAGTGTCAGGGCCTTAGTTAGGGACAGTGTCAGGACCTGCGTTAGGACGAGCCTCCAGGCCTCAGTTAGGGACAGGTTCACGGCCTCGGACCTAAATTCAGGGCCTCATTTAGGGACAGAATCACAGACTTAGCTAGCATAAGAGGATCTACAGCTGAAAGCAACTTGAACACCACCACAAGCAGATGCAGAAGTGAACCATGCACGCCCCTATGAAGGAATATTCCACAGCAGTTGAGTACATTTTGTTTAAAGTTAGTAACACTATAAAAATGATGTTTTTAAGAAAACCATATTCAGAAGATGAAAGAATCTCGTTCTAAAGAATCTCTTTAGCTAATCTCGACATTAGCTAAAGAGAAGGTTAGGTTAAGATCTAGGGATAGTGTCAGGAAATGACCTAGGGATAGTGTCAAGACCTTAGTTACTTAGAGCATCAGGGCCTAATTAAGGACCAGTAAGTGTCAGGGCTTCGGGTAGGGACAGCGTCAGAGCCTGACTTAGGGAGAGCGACAGGGCCTGAGTGAGGCCTAGCGTCAGGGCCTTAGCTAGGGACAGTGTCAGGGCATGACTTAGGAGCAACATAAGAGCCACGGTAGGATCAGCCTCAGGGGCTATGTTAAAGATATTATCAGGGCCTCTGTGAGGGACAGCCTCAAGGCCTCACTTAGGGAGAGCATCAGGGCTTCCTTAGGGAGAGTTTCAGGACCTTGGTAAGCAATGAGTTAGGATATTAGCTCAGGATAATGTCAGGACTTTAGATATTGATGGTAGCAGGGCCTAAGTAAGGGACAGTGTCAAGGCGTTAGTTAGGAGTAGCGGGCCCCTGATAGGTCCAGTTTCAGGTCCTCAGTTAGCAATAGTGTTAGGGCCTTAGTTAGGGACAGTGTCAGGGCCAGATGTAGGACGAGCATCTAAGCCTTAGTTCGGGACAGTTTCACGGTCTTGGGACTAAATTCAGTGCCTGAGGCAGGCACAACCTAAGGGCTTCAGTTAGCATAAGAGGCAGGACATTAGCTAGTGAGAGTGTCAGTTTAACATGTAGGGATAGTGTCAGGAAATGACCTAAGGATAGTGTGAAGACCTTTGTTACTGAGACTCTCAGGGCCTTATTCAGAACCAGGGTTAGGGCTTCAGGTAGGGACAGCATCAGAGCCTGACTTACGGAGAGCGATAGGGTCTGAGTGAGGCCTAGCATCAGACCCTTAGCTGGGGACACTGTCAGGGCATGACTTAGGAGCAGCCACAGAGCTTCTGTTGGATCAGCCTTAGGGTCTTAGTTAAAGACATGACCAGGGTCTGAGTTAGTCACAGCATCAAGGCCTGAGTTAGTTAGGGAAAGCTGCAGGGCCTCACTTAGGGACAGCGTCAGGGCTTACTTTGGGACAGTTTCAGGACCTTGGTAAGACATGGGTCAGGATATTAGCTCCGGATAATGTCAGGACTTTAGATATTGATGGCAGCAGCCCTTAGTTAGAGACAGTGTCAGGCCCTGAGTTACGACTAGCATCAGAGCCTTTGTTAGGTACAATGTACGGGACTGAGTTAGGAGTAGAGTCAGGGCCTTAGTTAGTGACAGTGTCAGGGCCTGACTTCGGGAGAGCGACAGGGCCTGAGTGGGGCCTAGCGTCAGGCCCTTTGCTGGGCACACTGTCAGGGCATGACTTTGGAGCAGCATCAGCGTCTTTGCTGGATCAGCACTAAGGTCTTCGTGAAATACATGATCAGGGCCTGAGTTAGTCACAGCTTCAAGGCTTCAGTTAAGGAAAGCTTCAGGGCCTGAGTTAGGGACAGCCTCAGGTCTTCACTTACGGACAGCGTCAGGGCTTACTTTGGGACAGTTTCAGGACCTTGGTAAGACATGGGTCAGGATATTAGCTCAGGATAATGTCAGGACTTTACATACTGATGGCAGCAGGGCCTTAGTTACAGACAGTTTCAGGGCCTGAGTTAGGCCTAGCATCAGTGACTTTGTTAGGTACAGTGTAAGGGACTGAGTTAGGAGTAGTGTCACGGCCTTGCTTAGGGAAAGTGTCAGGGTCTGAGTTAGGTGTACTGTCAGAGACCTAGTTAGGGACAGTGCTAGGGCCTGAGTTACGATTCGTGTCAAGGCCTTATTTAGGACCAATTTCAGGGCCTTAGTTTGGACTAGCATCAGAGTCATTGTTAGGAATCGTATGAGGACCTGAGTTAGGCGTACTGTCAGGGCCTTAGCTAGGGACAGTATTAGGGCCTTCGTTAGGATTAGTGTCAAGGCCTTATTTAAGACCAATTTTAGGGCTTTAATTTGGACTAGCAACAGAGCCTTTGTTAGGTATCATTTCGGGGCCTAAGTTAGGTGTAGTGTCAGGGCCATTGTTAGGGACAGTATCAGGGCATGACTTAGGAGAAGTTCAGGGCCTTAGCCAGGGAAAGGGTCAGGGCCTTAGTAAGGGATATTATCAGGACCTGAATTAGCAGTAGTGTCAAAAATCCTTAGTGAGGAAATTTAGGAATAAGTCAGGACTCGGGCCCTGACACTGTCCTTAACTAAGGCCCTGACACTACTCGTAACACAGGCCCTGATCTGATTCCTATCATAGGCCCTGACACTGGTCTTAACTAAGGCCCTGACACTGGCCCTAACTAAAGCTGTGACGCTACTCTTAACTCAGGCACTGACACTGTCCCTAACAAAGCCTCTGACACTACTCCTAACTCAGGCCCTGACACTGTCTCTAACTAAGGCCCTGATACTACTACGAACTCAGCACTGGCACTGTCCCTAACTTAGGCCCTGACTCTACTCCTAACTCAGGAACTGACACTGTCACTAACTAAAGCCCTGACACTGTTCATAACACACACCCTAACACTACTCCTAAATCATGCCCTGGCAATGTCCCTAACTAAGGCCTTGACACTATTCTTAACTCAGGCACTGATACAATACCTAAGGAAGGCCCTGACATTACTCCTAACTCAGGCCCTGGGAAGGTCCCTAACTAAGGCCGACAAAACTCCTAACTCAGGCACTGACACTGTCCCAAAATAAGGCCCTGAATCTATTCCTAACTGAGGCGCTGATACAATACCTAACGAAGGCACTGATGCTACTCCTAACTAAGGCCCTGACACTACTCCTAACTCAGGCAATGACACATTCCATAACTAAGTCCCCGACACTATTCTCAACTCAGGCACTGACAGTGTACGTAACTAAAACCCTGACACTACACCTAACTCAGGCACTGACAGTGTCCCTAACAAGGGCCCTCACACTACTCAAAACTCAGGCACTGATATTTTCCCTAATTGAGGCAATGATACTACTCCCAAATCAGGAAATAAGGCTCTGGATCATTGTGATGACAAGCGCCATGGAGCACTGTGATGACAAGGGTCATGGAGAATTGTGATGACAAGTGCATGGAGCATTGTGATGACAAGGGCCATGGAGAATTGTGATGACAGGGGTCATGGAGCATTGTGATGACAAGGGCCATGGAGCATTGTGATGAAAATGGCCATGGGGCATTGTGATGGCAAGAGCCATGGAATATTGTGATGCAAAGCACCATGGAGAATTGGGATGACAAGTGTCATGGAGCTTTTTGATGAATTGTCTCATGGAACATTGTGATGACAGGGGTTGTGGAGCACTGTGATTACATTGAACATGGAGCATTGTGATGACAAAGGCCATGGAGCATTGTGATGAGAAGGGCATGGAGCATTGTGATGAGAAAAGTCATAGAGCAGTGCGATGAAAGGATTAATGGAGCATTGTGATGAAAGGGGTCATGGAGCATTGTGATGACAGGGGGCATGGAGCACTGTGATGAAAGGGGTTATGGAGCACTGTGATTACAGGGGTAATTGTGATGCATTGTGAGGAAAGGGGACATGAGAGAGGGGTAATGGAGCATTCTGATGAAAGTTTTCATGGCTCATTGTGATGAAAAGGGGCATGGAGCATTGTGAGGAAAAGGGTTATGGAGCACTGTGATTACAGGGGTAATTTAGAGCATTGTGATAAACGGGGACCTGGAGCAATTTGATGACAGGGGTCATGGGGCATTGTGAGGGCAAGGGCCATGAAGCATTGTGATGACAGGGGTAATTTGGCTTTATGAATGACAGGGGACCTGGAGCATTGTGATGACAAGGGTAATGGAGCATTGTGATGACCGGGGTCATGGAGCATTGTGATGACAGGGGGCATGGAGCATTGTGATCACAAGAGCATGGAACATTGTGAGACAAGGGTCATGGGCCAATGGGATGACAAGGGGTATGGAGCATTGTGATGACAATGGTATGTAGCATTGCGATGACACGGGTCCTGAAGCATTGCGATGAAAGTGGTCATGGAGCTTTGGGATGCCAGGGATCATGGAGCATTGTGATGACAATGGTCATGGCGCATTTTGATGAAAGGGGTCACGGAGCATTGTGACGGAAGGGGTCATGGAGCATTGTGATGACAGGGGTCATGGGTCATTGTGATGAAAAGGGCGTGGAGCCTTGTGATGACAGTGGTCACGGAACATTGTGACGATATGGGCATGGAGCCTAGTGAGGGACAGTCTAGCGGTCTTGTGACTAAATTCAGTGCCTGAGGTAGGCACAGCATAAGGTCTTTAGTTAGCATAAGAGGTAGGATATTAGCTCGGGACAGGGTTAGGGTGAAGGCTAGGAATCGTGTCAGGAAATGACCTAAGGATAGTGTGAAGACCTTTGTTACTGAGAATATCAGGGCCTTATTCAGAACCAGTGTTAGGGCTTCAGGTAGGGACAGTATCAGGGCCTGACTTAGGGAGAGCGACAGGGTCTGAGTGAGGCCTAATGTCAGGCCCTTAGCTGGGGACACTGTCAGGGAGTGACTTAGGAGCAGCATCAGTGCCTTTGTTGGATCAGCTTTAGGCTCTTAGCTAAAGATGACCAGAGCCCTACTTAGTCACAGCGTCAAGGCCTCAGTTAGGGAAAGCTTCAGGGCCTGAGTTACGGACAGCCTCAGGTCTTCACTTAAAGACAGCGACAGGGCTTTCTTAGGGAGAGTGTCAAGACCTTGGTTAGAAATGGGTCAGGATATTATCTCAGGAGAGTGTCAGGATTTTAGTTATTGCTGGCAGCAGGGCCTATATTAGGGACAGGTTCTGGGCCTTTGTTAGAGACAGTGTCATGGCCTTAGTTAGGAGTAGTCAGGGCCTTAGTTAGGGAGAGGATTAGGGTTTCAGTCAGCATAAGATGCAGGAGATTATCTCGGGACAGAGTCAGGTTCCAGGCCAGAGATAGTGAAAGGAAATGACCAAGGGATAACGAGAAGACCTTAGTCATTGAGAGCATCAGGGCCTTAGTTAGCAGCAGCGTGAGGGCCTTAATCAGGACCAGTGCCAGGGCTTGATGTACGGACAGCGTCAGAGCCTAACTAAGGTACAGCAACAGGGCCTAAGTGAGGCCTATCTTTGGGGCCTGAGTAAGGGACAGTATCAGGGCATGACTTAGGAGCAGCAGAAAGGCCTCTGTAGGATCAGCATTAGGGTCTTCGTTAAAGCTATTATCAGGGCCTCTGTTAGGGACAGCCTCAAGGTCTCACTTAGGGACAGCGTCAGGGCTTACTTTGGGAAAGTTTCAGGACCTTGGGAAGACATGGGTCAGGATATTAGCTCAGGATAATGTCAGGTGTTCAGAT
The DNA here is from genome assembly GCF_965194825.1 of Balaenoptera physalus. Lineage (NCBI taxonomy): Eukaryota > Metazoa > Chordata > Mammalia > Artiodactyla > Balaenopteridae > Balaenoptera > Balaenoptera physalus. The sequence goes on from NW_028125375.1 coordinate 79,355, forward strand.
ATTGACGGCAGCAGGGCCTTAGTTAGAGGCAGTGTCAGGCCTAAGTTAGGACTAGCATCAGAGCCTTTGTTAGGTACAGTGTCAGTGACTGAGTTAGGTGTAGTGTCAGGGCCTTAGTTAGGGACAGTGTCAGGACCTGCGTTAGGACGAGCCTCCAGGCCTCAGTTAGGGACAGGTTCACGGCCTCGGACCTAAATTCAGGGCCTCATTTAGGGACAGAATCACAGACTTAGCTAGCATAAGAGGATCTACAGCTGAAAGCAACTTGAACACCACCACAAGCAGATGCAGAAGTGAACCATGCACGCCCCTATGAAGGAATATTCCACAGCAGTTGAGTACATTTTGTTTAAAGTTAGTAACACTATAAAAATGATGTTTTTAAGAAAACCATATTCAGAAGATGAAAGAATCTCGTTCTAAAGAATCTCTTTAGCTAATCTCGACATTAGCTAAAGAGAAGGTTAGGTTAAGATCTAGGGATAGTGTCAGGAAATGACCTAGGGATAGTGTCAAGACCTTAGTTACTTAGAGCATCAGGGCCTAATTAAGGACCAGTAAGTGTCAGGGCTTCGGGTAGGGACAGCGTCAGAGCCTGACTTAGGGAGAGCGACAGGGCCTGAGTGAGGCCTAGCGTCAGGGCCTTAGCTAGGGACAGTGTCAGGGCATGACTTAGGAGCAACATAAGAGCCACGGTAGGATCAGCCTCAGGGGCTATGTTAAAGATATTATCAGGGCCTCTGTGAGGGACAGCCTCAAGGCCTCACTTAGGGAGAGCATCAGGGCTTCCTTAGGGAGAGTTTCAGGACCTTGGTAAGCGATGAGTTAGGATATTAGCTCAGGATAATGTCAGGACTTTAGATATTGATGGTAGCAGGACCTAAGTAAGGGACAGTGTCAAGGCGTTAGTTAGGAGTAGCGGGCCCCTGATAGGTCCAGTGTCAGGTCCTCAGTTAGCAATAGTGTTAGGGCCTTAGTTAGGGACAGTGTCAGGGCCAGATGTAGGACGAGCATCTAGGCCTTAGTTCAGGACAGTTTCACGGTCTTGGGACTAAATTCAGTGCCTGAGGCAGGCACAACCTAAGGGCTTCAGTTAGCATAAGAGGCAGGACATTAGCTAGTGAGAGTGTCAGTTTAACATGTAGGGATAGTGTCAGGAAATGACCTAAGGATAGTGTGAAGACCTTTGTTACTGAGACTCTCAGGGCCTTATTCAGAACCAGGGTTAGGGCTTCAGGTAGGGACAGCATCAGAGCCTGACTTACGGAGAGCGATAGGGTCTGAGTGAGGCCTAGCATCAGACCCTTAGCTGGGGACACTGTCAGGGCATGACTTAGGAGCAGCCTCAGAGCTTCTGTTGGATCAGCCTTAGGGTCTTAGTTAAAGACATGACCAGGGTCTGAGTTAGTCACAGCATCAAGGCCTGAGTTAGTTAGGGAAAGCTGCAGGGCCTCACTTAGGGACAGCGTCAGGGCTTACTTTGGGACAGTTTCAGGACCTTGGTAAGACATGGGTCAGGATATTAGCTCCGGATAATGTCAGGACTTTAGATATTGATGGCAGCAGCCCTTAGTTAGAGACAGTGTCAGGCCCTGAGTTACGACTAGCATCAGAGCCTTTGTTAGGTACAATGTACCGGACTGAGTTAGGAGTAGAGTCAGGGCCTTAGTTAGTGACAGTGTCAGGGCCTGACTTCGGGAGAGCGACAGGGCCTGAGTGGGGCCTAGCGTCAGGCCCTTTGCTGGGCACACTGTCAGGGCATGACTTTGGAGCAGCATCAGCGTCTTTGCTGGATCAGCAGTAAGGTCTTCGTTGGGTACATGATCAGGGCCTGAGTTAGTCACAGCTTCAAGGCTTCAGTTAAGGAAAGCTTCAGGGCCTGAGTTAGGGACAGCCTCAGGTCTTCACTTATGGACAGCGTCAGGGCTTACTTTGGGACAGTTTCAGGACCTTGGAAAGACATAGGTCAGGATATTAGCTCAGGATAATGTCAGGACTTTACATACTGATGGCAGCAGGGCCTTAGTTACAGACAGTTTCAGGACCTGAGTTAGGCCTAGCATCAGTGACTTTGTTAGGTACAGTGTAAGGGACTGAGTTAGGAGTAGTGTCACGGCCTTGCTTAGGGAAAGTGTCAGGGTCTGAGTTAGGTGTACTGTCAGAGACCTAGTTAGGGACAGTGCTAGGGCCTGAGTTACGATTCGTGTCAAGGACTTATTTAGGACCAATTTCAGGGCCTTAGTTTGGACTAGCATCAGAGCCATTGTTAGGAATCGTATGAGAACCTGAGTTAGGCGTACTGTCAGGGCCTTAGCTAGGGACAGTGTTAGGGCCTTGGTTAGGATTAGTGTCAAGGCCTTATTTAAGACCAATTTTAGGGCTTTAATTTGGACTAGCAACAGAGCCTTTGTTAGGTATCATTTCGGGGCCTAAGTTAGGTGTAGTGTCAGGGCCATTGTTAGGGACAGTATCAGGGCATGACTTAGGAGAAGTTCAGGGCCTTAGCCAGGGAAAGGGTCAGGGCCTTAGTAAGGGATATTATCAGGACCTGAATTAGCAGTAGTGTCAAAAATCCTTAGTGAGGAAATTTAGGAATAAGTCAGGACTCGGGCCCTGACACTGTCCTTAACTAAGGCCCTGACACTACTCGTAACACAGGCCCTGATCTGATTCCTATCATAGGCCCTGACACTGGTCTTAACTAAGGCCCTGACACTGGCCCTAACTAAAGCTGTGACGCTACTCTTAACTCAGGCACTGACACTGTCCCTAACAAAGCCTCTGACACTACTCCTAACTCAGGCCCTGACACTGTCTCTAACTAAGGCCCTGATACTACTACGAACTCAGCACTGGCACTGTCCCTAACTTAGGCCCTGACTCTACTCCTAACTCAGGAACTGACACTGTCACTAACTAAAGCCCTGACACTGTTCATAACACACACCCTAACACTACTCCTAAATCATGCCCTGGCAATGTCCCTAACTAAGGCCTTGACACTATTCTTAACTCAGGCACTGATACAATACCTAAGGAAGGCCCTGACATTACTCCTAACTCAGGCCCTGGAAAGGTCCCTAACTAAGGCCGACAAAACTCCTAACTCAGGCACTGACACTGTCCCAAAATAAGGCCCTGAATCTATTCCTAACTGAGGCGCTGATACAATACCTAACGAAGGCACTGATGCTACTCCTAACTAAGGCCCTGACACTACTCCTAACTCAGGCAATGACACATTCCATAAGTAAGTCCCCGACACTATTCTCAACTCAGGCACTGACAGTGTACGTAACTAAAACCCTGACACTACACCTAACTCAGGCACTGACAGTGTCCCTAACAAGGGCCCTCACACTACTCAAAACTCAGGCACTGATATTTTCCCTAATTGAGGCAATGATACTACTCCCAAATCAGGAAATAAGGCTCTGGATCATTGTGATGACAAGCGACATGGAGCCCTGTGATGACAAGGGTCATGGAGAATTGTGATGACAAGTGCATGGAGCATTGTGATGACAAGGGCCATGGAGAATTGTGATGACAGGGGTCATGGAGCATTGTGATGACAAGGGCCATGGAGCATTGTGATGAAAATGGCCATGGGGCATTGTGATGGCAAGAGCCATGGAATATTGTGATGCAAAGCACCATGGAGAATTGGGATGACAAGCGTCATGGAGCTTTTTGATGAATTGTCTCATGGAACATTGTGATGACAGGGGTTGTGGAGCACTGTGATTACATTGAACATGGAGCATTGTGATGACAAAGGCCATGGAGCATTGTGATGAGAAGGGCATGGAGCATTGTGATGAGAAAAGTCATAGAGCAGTGCGATGAAAGGATTAATGGAGCATTGTGATGAAAGGGGTCATGGAGCATTGTGATGACAGGGGGCATGGAGCACTGTGATGAAAGGGGTTATGGAGCACTGTGATTACAGGGGTAATTGTGATGCATTGTGAGGAAAGGGGACATGAGAGAGGGGTAATGGAGCATTCTGATGAAAGTTTTCATGGCTCATTGTGATGAAAAGGGGCATGGAGCATTGTGAGGAAAAGGGTTATGGAGCACTGTGATTACAGGGGTAATTTAGAGCATTGTGATAAACGGGGACCTGGAGCAATTTGATGACAGGGGTCATGGGGCATTGTGAGGGCAAGGGCCATGAAGCATTGTGATGACAGGGGTAATTTGGCTTTGTGAATGACAGGGGACCTGGAGCATTGTGATGACAAGGGTAATGGAGCATTGTGATGACCGGGGTCATGGAGCATTGTGATGACAGGGGGCATGGAGCATTGTGATCACAAGAGCATGGAACATTGTGAGACAAGGGTCATGGGCCAATGGGATGACAAGGGGTATGGAGCATTGTGATGACAATGGTATGTAGCATTGCGATGACACGGGTCCTGAAGCATTGCGATGAAAGTGGTCATGGAGCTTTGGGATGCCAGGGATCATGGAGCATTGTGATGACAATGGTCATGGCGCATTTTGATGAAAGGGGTCACGGAGCATTGTGACGGAAGGGGTCATGGAGCATTGTGATGACAGGGGTCATGGGTCATTGTGATGAAAAGGGCGTGGAGCCTTGTGATGACAGTGGTCACGGAACATTGTGACGATATGGGCATGGAGCCTAGTGAGGGACAGTCTAGCGGTCTTGTGACTAAATTCAGTGCCTGAGGTAGGCACAGCATAAGGTCTTTAGTTAGCATAAGAGGTAGGATATTAGCTCGGGACAGGGTTAGGGTGAAGGCTAGGAATCGTGTCAGGAAATGACCTAAGGATAGTGTGAAGACCTTTGTTACTGAGAATATCAGGGCCTTATTCAGAACCAGTGTTAGGGCTTCAGGTAGGGACAGTATCAGGGCCTGACTTAGGGAGAGCGACAGGGTCTGAGTGAGGCCTAATGTCAGGCCCTTAGCTGGGGACACTGTCAGGGAGTGACTTAGGAGCAGCATCAGTGCCTTTGTTGGATCAGCTTTAGGCTCTTAGCTAAAGATGACCAGAGCCCTACTTAGTCACAGCGTCAAGGCCTCAGTTAGGGAAAGCTTCAGGGCCTGAGTTACGGACAGCCTCAGGTCTTCACTTAAAGACAGCGACAGGGCTTTCTTAGGGAGAGTGTCAAGACCTTGGTTAGAAATGGGTCAGGATATTATCTCAGGAGAGTGTCAGGATTTTAGTTATTGCTGGCAGCAGGGCCTATATTAGGGACAGGTTCTGGGCCTTTGTTAGAGACAGTGTCATGGCCTTAGTTAGGAGTAGTCAGGGCCTTAGTTAGGGAGAGGATTAGGGTTTCAGTCAGCATAAGATGCAGGAGATTATCTCGGGACAGAGTCAGGTTCCAGGCCAGAGATAGTGAAAGGAAATGACCAAGGGATAACGAGAAGACCTTAGTCATTGAGAGCATCAGGGCCTTAGTTAGCAGCAGCGTGAGGGCCTTAATCAGGACCAGTGCCAGGGCTTGATGTACGGACAGCGTCAGAGCCTAACTAAGGTACAGCAACAGGGCCTAAGTGAGGCCTATCTTTGGGGCCTGAGTAAGGGACAGTATCAGGGCATGACTTAGGAGCAGCAGAAAGGCCTCTGTAGGATCAGCATTAGGGTCTTCGTTAAAGATATTATCAGGGCCTCTGTTAGGGACAGCCTCAAGGTCTCACTTAGGGACAGCGTCAGGGCTTACTTTGGGAAAGTTTCAGGACCTTGGGAAGACATGGGTCAGGATATTAGCTCAGGATAATGTCAGGTGTTCAGATATTGACGGCAGCAGGGCCTTAGTTAGAGGCAGTGTCAGGCCTAAGTTAGGACTAGCATCAGAGCCTTTGTTAGGTACAGTGTCAGTGACTGAGTTAGGTGTAGTGTCAGGGCCTTAGTTAGGGACAGTGTCAGGACCTGCGTTAGGACGAGCCTCCAGGCCTCAGTTAGGGACAGGTTCACGGCCTCGGACCTAAATTCAGGGCCTCATTTAGGGACAGAATCACAGACTTAGCTAGCATAAGAGGATCTACAGCTGAAAGCAACTTGAACACCACCACAAGCAGATGCAGAAGTGAACCATGCACGCCCCTATGAAGGAATATTCCACAGCAGTTGAGTACATTTTGTTTAAAGTTAGTAACACTATAAAAATGATGTTTTTAAGAAAACCATATTCAGAAGATGAAAGAATCTCGTTCTAAAGAATCTCTTTAGCTAATCTCGACATTAGCTAAAGAGAAGGTTAGGTTAAGATCTAGGGATAGTGTCAGGAAATGACCTAGGGATAGTGTCAAGACCTTAGTTACTTAGAGCATCAGGGCCTAATTAAGGACCAGTAAGTGTCAGGGCTTCGGGTAGGGACAGCGTCAGAGCCTGACTTAGGGAGAGCGACAGGGCCTGAGTGAGGCCTAGCGTCAGGGCCTTAGCTAGGGACAGTGTCAGGGCATGACTTAGGAGCAACATAAGAGCCACGGTAGGATCAGCCTCAGGGGCTATGTTAAAGATATTATCAGGGCCTCTGTGAGGGACAGCCTCAAGGCCTCACTTAGGGAGAGCATCAGGGCTTCCTTAGGGAGAGTTTCAGGACCTTGGTAAGCGATGAGTTAGGATATTAGCTCAGGATAATGTCAGGACTTTAGATAATGATGGTAGCAGGGCCTAAGTAAGGGACAGTGTCAAGGCGTTAGTTAGGAGTAGCGGGCCCCTGATAGGTCCAGTGTCAGGTCCTCAGTTAGCAATAGTGTTAGGGCCTTAGTTAGGGACAGTGTCAGGGCCAGATGTAGGACGAGCATCTAGGCCTTAGTTCAGGACAGTTTCACGGTCTTGGGACTAAATTCAGTGCCTGAGGCAGGCACAACCTAAGGGCTTCAGTTAGCATAAGAGGCAGGACATTAGCTAGTGAGAGTGTCAGTTTAACATGTAGGGATAGTGTCAGGAAATGACCTAAGGATAGTGTGAAGACCTTTGTTACTGAGACTCTCAGGGCCTTATTCAGAACCAGGGTTAGGGCTTCAGGTAGGGACAGCATCAGAGCCTGACTTACGGAGAGCGATAGGGTCTGAGTGAGGCCTAGCATCAGACCCTTAGCTGGGGACACTGTCAGGGCATGACTTAGGAGCAGCCTCAGAGCTTCTGTTGGATCAGCCTTAGGGTCTTAGTTAAAGACATGACCAGGGTCTGAGTTAGTCACAGCATCAAGGCCTGAGTTAGTTAGGGAAAGCTGCAGGGCCTCACTTAGGGACAGCGTCAGGGCTTACTTTGGGACAGTTTCAGGACCTTGGTAAGACATGGGTCAGGATATTAGCTCCGGATAATGTCAGGACTTTAGATATTGATGGCAGCAGCCCTTAGTTAGAGACAGTGTCAGGCCCTGAGTTACGACTAGCATCAGAGCCTTTGTTAGGTACAATGTACGGGACTGAGTTAGGAGTAGAGTCAGGGCCTTAGTTAGTGACAGTGTCAGGGCCTGACTTCGGGAGAGCGACAGGGCCTGAGTGGGGCCTAGCGTCAGGCCCTTTGCTGGGCACACTGTCAGGGCATGACTTTGGAGCAGCATCAGCGTCTTTGCTGGATCAGCACTAAGGTCTTCGTGAAATACATGATCAGGGCCTGAGTTAGTCACAGCTTCAAGGCTTCAGTTAAGGAAAGCTTCAGGGCCTGAGTTAGGGACAGCCTCAGGTCTTCACTTACGGACAGCGTCAGGGCTTACTTTGGGACAGTTTCAGGACCTTGGAAAGACATAGGTCAGGATATTAGCTCAGGATAATGTCAGGACTTTACATACTGATGGCAGCAGGGCCTTAGTTACAGACAGTTTCAGGGCCTGAGTTAGGCCTAGCATCAGTGACTTTGTTAGGTACAGTGTAAGGGACTGAGTTAGGAGTAGTGTCACGGCCTTGCTTAGGGAAAGTGTCAGGGTCTGAGTTAGGTGTACTGTCAGAGACCTAGTTAGGGACAGTGCTAGGGCCTGAGTTACGATTCGTGTCAAGGCCTTATTTAGGACCAATTTCAGGGCCTTAGTTTGGACTAGCATCAGAGCCATTGTTAGGAATCGTATGAGGACCTGAGTTAGGCGTACTGTCAGGGCCTTAGCTAGGGACAGTATTAGGGCCTTGGTTAGGATTAGTGTCAAGGCCTTATTTAAGACCAATTTTAGGGCTTTAATTTGGACTAGCAACAGAGCCTTTGTTAGGTATCATTTCGGGGCCTAAGTTAGGTGTAGTGTCAGGGCCATTGTTAGGGACAGTATCAGGGCATGACTTAGGAGAAGTTCAGGGCCTTAGCCAGGGAAAGGGTCAGGGCCTTAGTAAGGGATATTATCAGGACCTGAATTAGCAGTAGTGTCAAAAATCCTTAGTGAGGAAATTTAGGAATAAGTCAGGACTCGGGCCCTGACACTGTCCTTAACTAAGGCCCTGACACTACTCGTAACACAGGCCCTGATCTGATTCCTATCACAGGCCCTGACACTGGTCTTAACTAAGGCCCTGACACTGGCCCTAACTAAAGCTGTGACGCTACTCTTAACTCAGGCACTTACAGTGTCCCTAACAAAGCCTCTGACACTACTCTTACCTCAGGCCCTGACACTGTCTCTAACTAAGGCCCTGATACTACTACGAACTCAGCACTGGCACTGTCCCTAACTTAGGCCCTGACTCTACTCCTAACTCAGGAACTGACACTGTCACTAACTAAAGCCCTGACACTGTTCATAACACACACCCTAACACTACTCCTAAATCATGCCCTGGCAATGTCCCTAACTAAGGCCTTGACACTATTCTTAACTCAGGCACTGATACAATACCTAAGGAAGGCCCTGACATTACTCCTAACTCAGGCCCTGGGAAGGTCCCTAATTAAGGCCGACAAAACTCCTAACTCAGGCACTGACACTGTCCCAAAATAAGGCCCTGAATCTATTCCTAACTGAGGCGCTGATACAATACCTAACGAAGGCACTGATGCTACTCCTAACTAAGGCCCTGACACTACTCCTAACTCAGGCAATGACACATTCCATAACTAAGTCCCCGACACTATTCTCAACTCAGGCACTGACAGTGTACGTAACTAAAACCCTGACACTACACCTAACTCAGGCACTGACAGTGTCCCTAACAAGGGCCCTCACACTACTCAAAACTCAGGCACTGATATTTTCCCTAATTGAGGCAATGATACTACTCCCAAATCAGGAAATAAGGCTCTGGATCATTGTGATGACAAGCGCCATGGAGCACTGTGATGACAAGGGTCATGGAGAATTGTGATGACAAGTGCATGGAGCATTGTGATGACAAGGGCCATGGAGAATTGTGATGACAGGGGTCATGGAGCATTGTGATGACAAGGGCCATGGAGCATTGTGATGAAAATGGCCATGGGGCATTGTGATGGCAAGAGCCATGGAATATTGTGATGCAAAGCACCATGGAGAATTGGGATGACAAGCGTCATGGAGCTTTTTGATGAATTGTCTCATGGAACATTGTGATGACAGGGATTGTGGAGCACTGTGATTACATTGAACATGGAGCATTGTGATGACAAAGGCCATGGAGCATTGTGATGAGAAGGGCATGGAGCATTGTGATGAGAAAAGTCATAGAGCAGTGCGATGAAAGGATTAATGGAGCATTGTGATGAAAGGGGTCATGGAGCATTGTGATGACAGGGGGCATGGAGCACTGTGATGAAAGGGGTTATGGAACACTGTGATTACAGGGGTAATTGTGATGCATTGTGAGGAAAGGGGACATGAGAGAGGGGTAATGGAGCATTCTGATGAAAGTTTTCATGGCTCATTGTGATGAAAAGGGGCATGGAGCATTGTGAGGAAAAGGGTTATGGAGCACTGTGATTACAGGGGTAATTTAGAGCATTGTGATAAACGGGGACCTGGAGCAATTTGATGACAGGGGTCATGGGGCATTGTGAGGGCAAGGGCCATGAAGCATTGTGATGACAGGGGTAATTTGGCTTTGTGAATGACAGGGGACCTGGAGCATTGTGATGACAAGGGTAATGGAGCATTGTGATGACCGGGGTCATGGAGCATTGTGATGACAGGGGGCATGGAGCATTGTGATCACAAGAGCATGGAACATTGTGAGACAAGGGTCATGGGCCAATGGGATGACAAGGGGTATGGAGCATTGTGATGACAATGGTATGTAGCATTGCGATGACACGGGTCCTGAAGCATTGCGATGAAAGTGGTCATGGAGCTTTGGGATGCCAGGGATCATGGAGCATTGTGATGACAATGGTCATGGCGCATTTTGATGAAAGGGGTCACGGAGCATTGTGACGGAAGGGGTCATGGAGCATTGTGATGACAGGGGTCATGGGTCATTGTGATGAAAAGGGCGTGGAGCCTTGTGATGACAGTGGTCACGGAACATTGTGACGATATGGGCATGGAGCCTAGTGAGGGACAGTCTAGCGGTCTTGTGACTAAATTCAGTGCCTGAGGTAGGCACAGCATAAGGTCTTTAGTTAGCATAAGAGGTAGGATATTAGCTCGGGACAGGGTTAGGGTGAAGGCTAGGAATCGTGTCAGGAAATGACCTAAGGATAGTGTGAAGACCTTTGTTACTGAGAATATCAGGGCCTTATTCAGAACCAGTGTTAGGGCTTCAGGTAGGGACAGTATCAGGGCCTGACTTAGGGAGAGCGACAGGGTCTGAGTGAGGCCTAATGTCAGGCCCTTAGCTGGGGACACTGTCAGGGAGTGACTTAGGAGCAGCATCAGTGCCTTTGTTGGATCAGCTTTAGGCTCTTAGTTAAAGATGACCAGAGCCCTAGTTAGTCACAGCGTCAAGGCCTCAGTTAGGGAAAGCTTCAGGGCCTGAGTTACGGACAGCCTCAGGTCTTCACTTAAAGACAGCGACAGGGCTTTCTTAGGGAGAGTGTCAAGACCTTGGTTAGAAATGGGTCAGGATATTATCTCAGGAGAGTGTCAGGATTTTAGTTATTGCTGGCAGCAGGGCCTATATTAGGGACAGGTTCTGGGCCTTTGTTAGAGACAGTGTCATGGCCTTAGTTAGGAGTAGTCAGGGCCTTAGTTAGGGAGAGTATTAGGGTTTCAGTCAGCATAAGATGCAGGAGATTATCTCGGGACAGAGTCAGGTTCCAGGCCAGAGATAGTGAAAGGAAATGACCAAGGGATAACGAGAAGACCTTAGTCATTGAGAGCATCAGGGCCTTAGTTAGCAGCAGCGTGAGGGCCTTAATCAGGACCAGTGCCAGGGCTTGATGTACGGACAGCGTCAGAGCCTAACTAAGGTACAGCAACAGGGCCTAAGTGAGGCCTATCTTTGGGGCCTGAGTAAGGGACAGTATCAGGGCATGACTTAGGAGCAGCAGAAAGGCCTCTGTAGGATCAGCATTAGGGTCTTCGTTAAAGATATTATCAGGGCCTCTGTTAGGGACAGCCTCAAGGTCTCACTTAGGGACAGCGTCAGGGCTTACTTTGGGAAAGTTTCAGGACCTTGGGAAGACATGGGTCAGGATATTAGCTCAGGATAATGTCAGGTGTTCAGATATTGACGGCAGCAGGGCCTTAGTTAGAGGCAGTGTCAGGCCTAAGTTAGGACTAGCATCAGAGCCTTTGTTAGGTACAGTGTCAGTGACTGAGTTAGGTGTAGTGTCAGGGCCTTAGTTAGGGACAGTGTCAGGACCTGCGTTAGGACGAGCCTCCAGGCCTCAGTTAGGGACAGGTTCACGGCCTCGGACCTAAATTCAGGGCCTCATTTAGGGACAGAATCACAGACTTAGCTAGCATAAGAGGATCTACAGCTGAAAGCAACTTGAACACCACCACAAGCAGATGCAGAAGTGAACCATGCACGCCCCTATGAAGGAATATTCCACAGCAGTTGAGTACATTTTGTTTAAAGTTAGTAACACTATAAAAATGATGTTTTTAAGAAAACCATATTCAGAAGATGAAAGAATCTCGTTCTAAAGAATCTCTTTAGCTAATCTCGACATTAGCTAAAGAGAAGGTTAGGTTAAGATCTAGGGATAGTGTCAGGAAATGACCTAGGGATAGTGTCAAGACCTTAGTTACTTAGAGCATCAGGGCCTAATTAAGGACCAGTAAGTGTCAGGGCTTCGGGTAGGGACAGCGTCAGAGCCTGACTTAGGGAGAGCGACAGGGCCTGAGTGAGGCCTAGCGTCAGGGCCTTAGCTAGGGACAGTGTCAGGGCATGACTTAGGAGCAACATAAGAGCCACGGTAGGATCAGCCTCAGGGGCTATGTTAAAGATATTATCAGGGCCTCTGTGAGGGACAGCCTCAAGGCCTCACTTAGGGAGAGCATCAGGGCTTCCTTAGGGAGAGTTTCAGGACCTTGGTAAGCGATGAGTTAGGATATTAGCTCAGGATAATGTCAGGACTTTAGATATTGATGGTAGCAGGGCCTAAGTAAGGGACAGTGTCAAGGCGTTAGTTAGGAGTAGCGGGCCCCTGATAGGTCCAGTGTCAGGTCCTCAGTTAGCAATAGTGTTAGGGCCTTAGTTAGGGACAGTGTCAGGGCATGACTTAGGAGCAACATAAGAGCCACGGTAGGATCAGCCTCAGGGGCTATGTTAAAGATATTATCAGGGCCTCTGTGAGGGACAGCCTCAAGGCCTCACTTAGGGAGAGCATCAGGGCTTCCTTAGGGAGAGTTTCAGGACCTTGGTAAGCGATGAGTTAGGATATTAGCTCAGGATAATGTCAGGACTTTAGATATTGATGGTAGCAGGGCCTAAGTAAGGGACAGTGTCAAGGCGTTAGTTAGGAGTAGCGGGCCCCTGATAGGTCCAGTGTCAGGTCCTCAGTTAGCAATAGTGTTAGGGCCTTAGTTAGGGACAGTGTCAGGGCCAGATGTAGGACGAGCATCTAGGCCTTAGTTCAGGACAGTTTCACGGTCTTGGGACTAAATTCAGTGCCTGAGGCAGGCACAACCTAAGGGATTCAGTTAGCATAAGAGGCAGGACATTAGCTAGTGAGAGTGTCAGTTTAACATGTAGGGATAGTGTCAGGAAATGACCTAAGGATAGTGTGAAGACCTTTGTTACTGAGACTCTCAGGGCCTTATTCAGAACCAGGGTTAGGGCTTCAGGTAGGGACAGCATCAGAGCCTGACTTACGGAGAGCGATAGGGTCTGAGTGAGGCCTAGCATCAGACCCTTAGCTGGGGACACTGTCAGGGCATGACTTAGGAGCAGCCTCAGAGCTTCTGTTGGATCAGCCTTAGGGTCTTAGTTAAAGACATGACCAGGGTCTGAGTTAGTCACAGCATCAAGGCCTGAGTTAGTTAGGGAAAGCTGCAGGGCCTCACTTAGGGACAGCGTCAGGGCTTACTTTGGGACAGTTTCAGGACCTTGGTAAGACATGGGTCAGGATATTAGCTCCGGATAATGTCAGGACTTTAGATATTGATGGCAGCAGCCCTTAGTTAGAGACAGTGTCAGGCCCTGAGTTACGACTAGCATCAGAGCCTTTGTTAGGTACAATGTACCGGACTGAGTTAGGAGTAGAGTCAGGGCCTTAGTTAGTGACAGTGTCAGGGCCTGACTTCGGGAGAGCGACAGGGCCTGAGTGGGGCCTAGCGTCAGGCCCTTTGCTGGGCACACTGTCAGGGCATGACTTTGGAGCAGCATCAGCGTCTTTGCTGGATCAGCAGTAAGGTCTTCGTTAGGTACATGATCAGGGCCTGAGTTAGTCACAGCTTCAAGGCTTCAGTTAAGGAAAGCTTCAGGGCCTGAGTTAGGGACAGCCTCAGGTCTTCACTTACGGACAGCGTCAGGGCTTACTTTGGGACAGTTTCAGGACCTTGGAAAGACATAGGTCAGGATATTAGCTCAGGATAATGTCAGGACTTTACATACTGATGGCAGCAGGGCCTTAGTTACAGACAGTTTCAGGACCTGAGTTAGGACTAGCATCAGTGACTTTGTTAGGTACAGTGTAAGGGACTGAGTTAGGAGTAGTGTCAAGGCCTTGCTTAGGGACAGTGTCAGGGTCTGATTTAGGTGTACTGTCAGAGACCTAGTTAGGGACAGTGCTAGGGCCTGAGTTACGATTCGTGTCAAGGCCTTATTTAGGACCAATTTCAGGGCCTTAGTTTGGAGGAGCATCAGAGCCATTGTTAGGAATCGTATGAGGGCCTGAGTTAGGCATACTGTCAGGGCCTTAGCTAGGGACAGTGTTAGGGCCTGAGTTAGGATTAGTGTCAAGGCCTTATTTAAGACCAATTTTAGGGCTTTAGTTTGGACTAGCAACAGAGCCTTTGTTAGGTATCATTTCGGGGCCTAAGTTAGGTGTAGTGTCAGGGCCATTGTTAGGGACAGTATCAGGGCATGACTTAGGAGAAGTTCAGGGCCTTAGCCAGGGAAAGGGTCAGGGCCTTAGTAAGGGATATTATCAGGACCTGAATTAGCAGTAGTGTCAAAAATCCTTAGTGAGGAAATTTAGGAATAAGTCAGGACTCGGGCCCTGACACTGTCCTTAACTAAGGCCCTGACACTACTCGTAACACAGGCCCTGATCTGATTCCTATCATAGGCCCTGACACTGGTCTTAACTAAGGCCCTGACACTGGCCCTAACTAAAGCTGTGACGCTACTCTTAACTCAGGCACTTACACTGTCCCTAACAAAGCCTCTGACACTACTCTTACCTCAGGCCCTGACACTGTCTCTAACTAAGGCCCTGATACTACTACGAACTCAGCACTGGCACTGTCCCTAACTTAGGCCCTGACTCTACTCCTAACTCAGGAACTGACACTGTCACTAACTAAAGCCCTGACACTGTTCATAACACACACCCTAACACTACTCCTAAATCATGCCCTGGCAATGTCCCTAACTAAGGCCTTGACACTATTCTTAACTCAGGCACTGATACAATACCTAAGGAAGGCCCTGACATTACTCCTAACTCAGGCCCTGGGAAGGTCCCTAACTAAGGCCGACAAAACTCCTAACTCAGGCACTGACACTGTCCCAAAATAAGGCCCTGAATCTATTCCTAACTGAGGTGCTGATACAATACCTAACGAAGGCACTGATGCTACTCCTAACTAAGGCCCTGACACTACTCCTAACTCAGGCAATGACACATTCCATAAGTAAGTCCCCGACACTATTCTCAACTCAGGCACTGACAGTGTACGTAACTAAAACCCTGACACTACACCTAACTCAGGCACTGACAGTGTCCCTAACAAGGGCCCTCACACTACTCAAAACTCAGGCACTGATATTTTCCCTAATTGAGGCAATGATACTACTCCCAAATCAGGAAATAAGGCTCTGGATCATTGTGATGACAAGCGCCATGGAGCACTGTGATGACAAGGGTCATGGAGAATTGTGATGACAAGTGCATGGAGCATTGTGATGACAAGGGCCATGGAGAATTGTGATGACAGGGGTCATGGAGCATTGTGATGACAAGTGCCATGGAGCATTGTGATGAAAATGGCCATGGGGCATTGTGATGGCAAGAGCCATGGAATATTGTGATGCAAAGCACCATGGAGAATTGGGATGACAAGCGTCATGGAGCTTTTTGATGAATTGTCTCATGGAACATTGTGATGACAGGGGTTGTGGAGCACTGTGATTACATTGAACATGGAGCATTGTGATGACAAAGGCCATGGAGCATTGTGATGAGAAGGGCATGGAGCATTGTGATGAGAAAAGTCATAGAGCAGCGCGATGAAAGGATTAATGGAGCATTGTGATGAAAGGGGTCATGGAGCATTGTGATGACAGGGGGCATGGAGCACTGTGATGAAAGGGGTTATGGAGCACTGTGATTACAGGGGTAATTGTGATGCATTGTGAGGAAAGGGGACATGAGAGAGGGGTAATGGAGCATTCTGATGAAAGTTTTCATGGCTCATTGTGATGAAAAGGGGCATGGAGCATTGTGAGGAAAAGGGTTATGGAGCACTGTGATTACAGGGGTAATTTAGAGCATTGTGATAAACGGGGACCTGGAGCAATTTGATGACAGGGGTCATGGGGCATTGTGAGGGCAAGGGCCATGAAGCATTGTGATGACAGGGGTAATTTGGCTTTGTGAATGACAGGGGACCTGGAGCATTGTGATGACAAGGGTAATGGAGCATTGTGATGACCGGGGTCATGGAGCATTGTGATGACAGGGGGCATGGAGCATTGTGATCACAAGAGCATGGAACATTGTGAGACAAGGGTCATGGGCCAATGGGATGACAAGGGGTATGGAGCATTGTGATGACAATGGTATGTAGCATTGCGATGATACGGGTCCTGAAGCATTGCGATGAAAGTGGTCATGGAGCTTTGGGATGCCAGGGATCATGGAGCATTGTGATGACAATGGTCATGGCGCATTTTGATGAAAGGGGTCACGGAGCATTGTGACGGAAGGGGTCATGGAGCATTGTGATGACAGGGGTCATGGGTCATTGTGATGAAAAGGGCGTGGAGCCTTGTGATGACAGTGGTCACGGAACATTGTGACGATATGGGCATGGAGCCTAGTGAGGGACAGTCTAGCGGTCTTGTGACTAAATTCAGTGCCTGAGGTAGGCACAGCATAAGGTCTTTAGTTAGCATAAGAGGTAGGATATTAGCTCGGGACAGGGTTAGGGTGAAGGCTAGGAATCGTGTCAGGAAATGACCTAAGGATAGTGTGAAGGCCTTTGTTACTGAGAATATCAGGGCCTTATTCAGAACCAGTGTTAGGGCTTCAGGTAGGGACAGTATCAGGGCCTGACTTAGGGAGAGCGACAGGGTCTGAGTGAGGCCTAATGTCAGGCCCTTAGCTGGGGACACTGTCAGGGAGTGACTTAGGAGCAGCATCAGTGCCTTTGTTGGATCAGCTTTAGGCTCTTAGCTAAAGATGACCAGAGCCCTACTTAGTCACAGCGTCAAGGCCTCAGTTAGGGAAAGCTTCAGGGCCTGAGTTACGGACAGCCTCAGGTCTTCACTTAAAGACAGCGACAGGGCTTTCTTAGGGAGAGTGTCAAGACCTTGGTTAGAAATGGGTCAGGATATTATCTCAGGAGAGTGTCAGGATTTTAGTTATTGCTGGCAGCAGGGCCTATATTAGGGACAGGTTCTGGGTCTTTGTTAGAGACAGTGTCATGGCCTCAGTTAGGAGTAGTCAGGGCCTTAGTTAGGGAGAGGATTAGGGTTTCAGTCAGCATAAGATGCAGGAGATTATCTCGGGACAGAGTCAGGTTCCAGGCCAGAGATAGTGAAAGGAAATGACCAAGGGATAACGAGAAGACCTTAGTCATTGAGAGCATCAGGGCCTTAGTTAGCAGCAGCGTGAGGGCCTTAATCAGGACCAGTGCCAGGGCTTGATGTACGGACAGCGTCAGAGCCTAACTAAGGTACAGCAACAGGGCCTAAGTGAGGCCTATCTTTGGGGCCTGAGTAAGGGACAGTATCAGGGCATGACTTAGGAGCAGCAGAAAGGCCTCTGTAGGATCAGCATTAGGGTCTTCGTTAAAGATATTATCAGGGCCTCTGTTAGGGACAGCCTCAAGGTCTCACTTAGGGACAGCGTCAGGGCTTACTTTGGGAAAGTTTCAGGACCTTGGGAAGACATGGGTCAGGATATTAGCTCAGGATAATGTCAGGTGTTCAGATATTGACGGCAGCAGGGCCTTAGTTAGAGGCAGTGTCAGGCCTAAGTTAGGACTAGCATCAGAGCCTTTGTTAGGTACAGTGTCATTGACTGAGTTAGGTGTAGTGTCAGGGCCTTAGTTAGGGACAGTGTCAGGACCTGCGTTAGGACGAGCCTCCAGGCCTCAGTTAGGGACAGGTTCACGGCCTCGGACCTAAATTCAGGGCCTCATTTAGGGACAGAATCACAGACTTAGCTAGCATAAGAGGATCTACAGCTGAAAGCAACTTGAACACCACCACAAGCAGATGCAGAAGTGAACCATGCACGCCCCTATGAAGGAATATTCCACAGCAGTTGAGTACATTTTGTTTAAAGTTAGTAACACTATAAAAATGATGTTTTTAAGAAAACCATATTCAGAAGATGAAAGAATCTCGTTCTAAAGAATCTCTTTAGCTAATCTCGACATTAGCTAAAGAGAAGGTTAGGTTAAGATCTAGGGATAGTGTCAGGAAATGACCTAGGGATAGTGTCAAGACCTTAGTTACTTAGAGCATCAGGGCCTAATTACGGACCAGTAAGTGTCAGGGCTTCGGGTAGGGACAGCGTCAGAGCCTGACTTAGGGAGAGCGACAGGGCCTGAGTGAGGCCTAGCGTCAGGGCCTTAGCTAGGGACAGTGTCAGGGCATGACTTAGGAGCAACATAAGAGCCACGGTAGGATCAGCCTCAGGGGCTATGTTAAAGATATTATCAGGGCCTCTGTGAGGGACAGCCTCAAGGCCTCACTTAGGGAGAGCATCAGGGCTTCCTTAGGGAGAGTTTCAGGACCTTGGTAAGCGATGAGTTAGGATATTAGCTCAGGATAATGTCAGGACTTTAGATATTGATGGTAGCAGGGCCTAAGTAAGGGACAGTGTCAAGGCGTTAGTTAGGAGTAGCGGGCCCCTGATAGGTCCAGTGTCAGGTCCTCAGTTAGCAATAGTGTTAGGGCCTTAGTTAGGGACAGTGTCAGGGCCAGATGTAGGACGAGCATCTAGGCCTTAGTTCAGGACAGTTTCACGGTCTTGGGACTAAATTCAGTGCCTGAGGCAGGCACAACCTAAGGGCTTCAGTTAGCATAAGAGGCAGGACATTAGCTAGTGAGAGTGTCAGTTTAACATGTAGGGATAGTGTCAGGAAATGACCTAAGGATAGTGTGAAGACCTTTGTTACTGAGACTCTCAGGGCCTTATTCAGAACCAGGGTTAGGGCTTCAGGTAGGGACAGCATCAGAGCCTGACTTACGGAGAGCGATAGGGTCTGAGTGAGGCCTAGCATCAGACCCTTAGCTGGGGACACTGTCAGGGCATGACTTAGGAGCAGCCTCAGAGCTTCTGTTGGATCAGCCTTAGGGTCTTAGTTAAAGACATGACCAGGGTCTGAGTTAGTCACAGCATCAAGGCCTGAGTTAGTTAGGGAAAGCTGCAGGGCCTCACTTAGGGACAGCGTCAGGGCTTACTTTGGGACAGTTTCAGGACCTTGGTAAGACATGGGTCAGGATATTAGCTCCGGATAATGTCAGGACTTTAGATATTGATGGCAGCAGCCCTTAGTTAGAGACAGTGTCAGGCCCTGAGTTACGACTAGCATCAGAGCCTTTGTTAGGTACAATGTACCGGACTGAGTTAGGAGTAGAGTCAGGGCCTTAGTTAGTGACAGTGTCAGGGCCTGACTTCGGGAGAGCGACAGGGCCTGAGTGGGGCCTAGCGTCAGGCCCTTTGCTGGGCACACTGTCAGGGCATGACTTTGGAGCAGCATCAGCGTCTTTGCTGGATCAGCAGTAAGGTCTTCGTTAGGTACATGATCAGGGCCTGAGTTAGTCACAGCTTCAAGGCTTCAGTTAAGGAAAGCTTCAGGGCCTGAGTTAGGGACAGCCTCAGGTCTTCACTTACGGACAGCGTCAGGGCTTACTTTGGGACAGTTTCAGGACCTTGGAAAGACATAGGTCAGGATATTAGCTCAGGATAATGTCAGGACTTTACATACTGATGGCAGCAGGGCCTTAGTTACAGACAGTTTCAGGACCTGAGTTAGGACTAGCATCAGTGACTTTGTTAGGTACAGTGTAAGGGACTGAGTTAGGAGTAGTGTCACGGCCTTGCTTAGGGAAAGTGTCAGGGTCTGAGTTAGGTGTACTGTCAGAGACCTAGTTAGGGACAGTGCTAGGGCCTGAGTTACGATTCGTGTCAAGGACTTATTTAGGACCAATTTCAGGGCCTTAGTTTGGACTAGCATCAGAGCCATTGTTAGGAATCGTATGAGAACCTGAGTTAGGCGTACTGTCAGGTCCTTAGCTAGGGACAGTGTTAGGGCCTTGGTTAGGATTAGTGTCAAGGCCTTATTTAAGACCAATTTTAGGGCTTTAATTTGGACTAGCAACAGAGCCTTTGTTAGGTATCATTTCGGGGCCTAAGTTAGGTGTAGTGTCAGGGCCATTGTTAGGGACAGTATCAGGGCATGACTTAGGAGAAGTTCAGGGCCTTAGCCAGGGAAAGGGTCAGGGCCTTAGTAAGGGATATTATCAGGACCTGAATTAGCAGTAGTGTCAAAAATCCTTAGTGAGGAAATTTAGGAATAAGTCAGGACTCGGGCCCTGACACTGTCCTTAACTAAGGCCCTGACATTACTCGTAACACAGGCCCTGATCTGATTCCTATCATAGGCCCTGACACTGGTCTTAACTAAGGCCCTGACACTGGCCCTAACTAAAGCTGTGACGCTACTCTTAACTCAGGCACTGACACTGTCCCTAACAAAGCCTCTGACACTACTCCTAACTCAGGCCCTGACACTGTCTCTAACTAAGGCCCTGATACTACTACGAACTCAGCACTGGCACTGTCCCTAACTTAGGCCCTGACTCTACTCCTAACTCAGGAACTGACACTGTCACTAACTAAAGCCCTGACACTGTTCATAACACACACCCTAACACTACTCCTAAATCATGCCCTGGCAATGTCCCTAACTAAGGCCTTGACACTATTCTTAACTCAGGCACTGATACAATACCTAAGGAAGGCCCTGACATTACTCCTAACTCAGGCCCTGGGAAGGTCCCTAACTAAGGCCGACAAAACTCCTAACTCAGGCACTGACACTGTCCCAAAATAAGGCCCTGAATCTATTCCTAACTGAGGCGCTGATACAATACCTAACGAAGGCACTGATGCTACTCCTAACTAAGGCCCTGACACTACTCCTAACTCAGGCAATGACACATTCCATAAGTAAGTCCCCGACACTATTCTCAACTCAGGCACTGACAGTGTACGTAACTAAAACCCTGACACTACACCTAACTCAGGCACTGACAGTGTCCCTAACAAGGGCCCTCACACTACTCAAAACTCAGGCACTGATATTTTCCCTAATTGAGGCAATGATACTACTCCCAAATCAGGAAATAAGGCTCTGGATCATTGTGATGACAAGCGACATGGAGCCCTGTGATGACAAGGGTCATGGAGAATTGTGATGACAAGTGCATGGAGCATTGTGATGACAAGGGCCATGGAGAATTGTGATGACAGGGGTCATGGAGCATTGTGATGACAAGGGCCATGGAGCATTGTGATGAAAATGGCCATGGGGCATTGTGATGGCAAGAGCCATGGAATATTGTGATGCAAAGCACCATGGAGAATTGGGATGACAAGCGTCATGGAGCTTTTTGATGAATTGTCTCATGGAACATTGTGATGACAGGGGTTGTGGAGCACTGTGATTACATTGAACATGGAGCATTGTGATGACAAAGGCCATGGAGCATTGTGATGAGAAGGGCATGGAGCATTGTGATGAGAAAAGTCATAGAGCAGTGCGATGAAAGGATTAATGGAGCATTGTGATGAAAGGGGTCATGGAGCATTGTGATGACAGGGGGCATGGAGCACTGTGATGAAAGGGGTTATGGAGCACTGTGATTACAGGGGTAATTGTGATGCATTGTGAGGAAAGGGGACATGAGAGAGGGGTAATGGAGCATTCTGATGAAAGTTTTCATGGCTCATTGTGATGAAAAGGGGCATGGAGCATTGTGAGGAAAAGGGTTATGGAGCACTGTGATTACAGGGGTAATTTAGAGCATTGTGATAAACGGGGACCTGGAGCAATTTGATGACAGGGGTCATGGGGCATTGTGAGGGCAAGGGCCATGAAGCATTGTGATGACAGGGGTAATTTGGCTTTGTGAATGACAGGGGACCTGGAGCATTGTGATGACAAGGGTAATGGAGCATTGTGATGACCGGGGTCATGGAGCATTGTGATGACAGGGGGCATGGAGCATTGTGATCACAAGAGCATGGAACATTGTGAGACAAGGGTCATGGGCCAATGGGATGACAAGGGGTATGGAGCATTGTGATGACAATGGTATGTAGCATTGCGATGACACGGGTCCTGAAGCATTGCGATGAAAGTGGTCATGGAGCTTTGGGATGCCAGGGATCATGGAGCATTGTGATGACAATGGTCATGGCGCATTTTGATGAAAGGGGTCACGGAGCATTGTGACGGAAGGGGTCATGGAGCATTGTGATGACAGGGGTCATGGGTCATTGTGATGAAAAGGGCGTGGAGCCTTGTGATGACAGTGGTCACGGAACATTGTGACGATATGGGCATGGAGCCTAGTGAGGGACAGTCTAGCGGTCTTGTGACTAAATTCAGTGCCTGAGGTAGGCACAGCATAAGGTCTTTAGTTAGCATAAGAGGTAGGATATTAGCTCGGGACAGGGTTAGGGTGAAGGCTAGGAATCGTGTCAGGAAATGACCTAAGGATAGTGTGAAGACCTTTGTTACTGAGAATATCAGGGCCTTATTCAGAACCAGTGTTAGGGCTTCAGGTAGGGACAGTATCAGGGCCTGACTTAGGGAGAGCGACAGGGTCTGAGTGAGGCCTAATGTCAGGCCCTTAGCTGGGGACACTGTCAGGGAGTGACTTAGGAGCAGCATCAGTGCCTTTGTTGGATCAGCTTTAGGCTCTTAGCTAAAGATGACCAGAGCCCTAGTTAGTCAAAGCGTCAAGGCCTCAGTTAGGGAAAGCTTCAGGGCCTGAGTTACGGACAGCCTCAGGTCTTCACTTAAAGACAGCGACAGGGCTTTCTTAGGGAGAGTGTCAAGACCTTGGTTAGAAATGGGTCAGGATATTATCTCAGGAGAGTGTCAGGATTTTAGTTATTGCTGGCAGCAGGGCCTATATTAGGGACAGGTTCTGGGCCTTTGTTAGAGACAGTGTCATGGCCTTAGTTAGGAGTAGTCAGGGCCTTAGTTAGGGAGAGGATTAGGGTTTCAGTCAGCATAAGATGCAGGAGATTATCTCGGGACAGAGTCAGGTTCCAGGCCAGAGATAGTGAAAGGAAATGACCAAGGGATAACGAGAAGACCTTAGTCATTGAGAGCATCAGGGCCTTAGTTAGCAGCAGCGTGAGGGCCTTAATCAGGACCAGTGCCAGGGCTTGATGTACGGACAGCGTCAGAGCCTAACTAAGGTACAGCAACAGGGCCTAAGTGAGGCCTATCTTTGGGGCCTGAGTAAGGGACAGTATCAGGGCATGACTTAGGAGCAGCAGAAAGGCCTCTGTAGGATCAGCATTAGGGTCTTCGTTAAAGATATTATCAGGGCCTCTGTTAGGGACAGCCTCAAGGTCTCACTTAGGGACAGCGTCAGGGCTTACTTTGGGAAAGTTTCAGGACCTTGGGAAGACATGGGTCAGGATATTAGCTCAGGATAATGTCAGGTGTTCAGATATTGACGGCAGCAGGGCCTTAGTTAGAGGCAGTGTCAGGCCTAAGTTAGGACTAGCATCAGAGCCTTTGTTAGGTACAGTGTCAGTGACTGAGTTAGGTGTAGTGTCAGGGCCTTAGTTAGGGACAGTGTCAGGACCTGCGTTAGGACGAGCCTCCAGGCCTCAGTTAGGGACAGGTTCACGGCCTCGGACCTAAATTCAGGGCCTCATTTAGGGACAGAATCACAGACTTAGCTAGCATAAGAGGATCTACAGCTGAAAGCAACTTGAACACCACCACAAGCAGATGCAGAAGTGAACCATGCACGCCCCTATGAAGGAATATTCCACAGCAGTTGAGTACATTTTGTTTAAAGTTAGTAACACTATAAAAATGATGTTTTTAAGAAAACCATATTCAGAAGATGAAAGAATCTCGTTCTAAAGAATCTCTTTAGCTAATCTCGACATTAGCTAAAGAGAAGGTTAGGTTAAGATCTAGGGATAGTGTCAGGAAATGACCTAGGGATAGTGTCAAGACCTTAGTTACTTAGAGCATCAGGGCCTAATTAAGGACCAGTAAGTGTCAGGGCTTCGGGTAGGGACAGCGTCAGAGCCTGACTTAGGGAGAGCGACAGGGCCTGAGTGAGGCCTAGCGTCAGGGCCTTAGCTAGGGACAGTGTCAGGGCATGACTTAGGAGCAACATAAGAGCCACGGTAGGATCAGCCTCAGGGGCTATGTTAAAGATATTATCAGGGCCTCTGTGAGGGACAGCCTCAAGGCCTCACTTAGGGAGAGCATCAGGGCTTCCTTAGGGAGAGTTTCAGGACCTTGGTAAGCGATGAGTTAGGATATTAGCTCAGGATAATGTCAGGACTTTAGATATTGATGGTAGCAGGGCCTAAGTAAGGGACAGTGTCAAGGCGTTAGTTAGGAGTAGCGGGCCCCTGATAGGTCCAGTGTCAGGTCCTCAGTTAGCAATAGTGTTAGGGCCTTAGTTAGGGACAGTGTCAGGGCCAGATGTAGGACGAGCATCTAGGCCTTAGTTCAGGACAGTTTCACGGTCTTGGGACTAAATTCAGTGCCTGAGGCAGGCACAACCTAAGGGCTTCAGTTAGCATAAGAGGCAGGACATTAGCTAGTGAGAGTGTCAGTTTAACATGTAGGGATAGTGTCAGGAAATGACCTAAGGATAGTGTGAAGACCTTTGTTACTGAGACTCTCAGGGCCTTATTCAGAACCAGGGTTAGGGCTTCAGGTAGGGACAGCATCAGAGCCTGACTTACGGAGAGCGATAGGGTCTGAGTGAGGCCTAGCATCAGACCCTTAGCTGGGGACACTGTCAGGGCATGACTTAGGAGCAGCCTCAGAGCTTCTGTTGGATCAGCCTTAGGGTCTTAGTTAAAGACATGACCAGGGTCTGAGTTAGTCACAGCATCAAGGCCTGAGTTAGTTAGGGAAAGCTGCAGGGCCTCACTTAGGGACAGCGTCAGGGCTTACTTTGGGACAGTTTCAGGACCTTGGTAAGACATGGGTCAGGATATTAGCTCCGGATAATGTCAGGACTTTAGATATTGATGGCAGCAGCCCTTAGTTAGAGACAGTGTCAGGCCCTGAGTTACGACTAGCATCAGAGCCTTTGTTAGGTACAATGTACGGGACTGAGTTAGGAGTAGAGTCAGGGCCTTAGTTAGTGACAGTGTCAGGGCCTGACTTCGGGAGAGCGACAGGGCCTGAGTGGGGCCTAGCGTCAGGCCCTTTGCTGGGCACACTGTCAGGGCATGACTTTGGAGCAGCATCAGCGTCTTTGCTGGATCAGCACTAAGGTCTTCGTTAGGTACATGATCAGGGCCTGAGTTAGTCACAGCTTCAAGGCTTCAGTTAAGGAAAGCTTCAGGGCCTGAGTTAGGGACAGCCTCAGGTCTTCACTTTCGGACAGCGTCAGGGCTTACTTTGGGACAGTTTCAGGACCTTGGAAAGACATAGGTCAGGATATTATCTCAGGATAATGTCAGGACTTTACATACTGATGGCAGCAGGGCCTTAGTTACAGACAGTTTCAGGGCCTGAGTTAGGCCTAGCATCAGTGACTTTGTTAGGTACAGTGTAAGGGACTGAGTTAGGAGTAGTGTCAGGGCCTTGCTTAGGGACAGTGTCAGGGTCTGAGTTAGGTGTACTGTCAGAGACCTAGTTAGGGACAGTGCTAGGGCCTGAGTTACGATTCGTGTCAAGGCCTTATTTAGGACCAATTTCAGGGCCTTAGTTTGGACTAGCATCAGAGCCATTGTTAGGAATCGTATGAGGGCCTGAGTTAGGCGTACTGGCAGGGCCTTAGCTAGGGACAGTGTTACGGCCTGAGTTAGGATTAGTGTCAAGGCCTTATTTAAGACCAATTTTAGGGCTTTAGTTTGGACTAGCAACAGAGCGTTTGTTAGGTATCATTTCGGGGCCTAAGTTAGGTGCAGTGTCAGGGCCATTGTTAGGGACCGTATCAGGGCCTGACTTCGGAGAAGTTCAGGGCCTTAGCCAGGGAAAGGGTCAGGGCCTTAGTAAGGGATATTATCAGGACCTGAATTAGCAGTAGTGTCAAAAATCCTTAGTGAGGAAAGTTAGGAATAAGTCAGGACTCAGGCCCTGACACTGTCCTTAACTAAGGCCCTGACACTACTCGTAACACAGGCCCTGATCTGATTCCTATCATAGGCCCTGACACTGGTCTTAACTAAGGCCCTGACACTGGCCCTAACTAAAGCTGTGACGCTACTCTTAACTCAGGCACTGACACTGTCCCTAACAAAGCCTCTGACACTACTCCTAACTCAGGCCCTGACACTGTCTCTAACTAAGGCCCTGATACTACTACGAACTCAGCACTTGCACTGTCCCTAACTTAGGCCCTGACTCTACTCCTAACTCAGGAACTGACACTGTCACTAACTAAGGCCCTGACACTGTTCATAACTCACACCCTAACACTACTCCTAAATCATGCCCTGGCAATGTCCCTAACTAAGGCCTTGACACTATTCCTAACTCAGGCACTGATACAATACCTAAGGAAGGCCCTGACATTACTCCTAACTCAGGCCCTGGAAAGGTCCCTAACTAAGGCCGATAAAACTCCTAACTCAGGCACTGACACTGTCCCAAAATGAGGCCCTGAATCTATTCCTAACTGAGGCGCTGATACAATACCTAACGAAGGCACTGATGCTACTCCTAACTAAGGCCCTGAGACTACTCCTAACACAGGCAATGACACAGTCCATAACTATTCCCTGACACTATTCCCAACTCAGGCACTGACAGTGTACGTAACTAAAACCCTGACACTACACCTAACTCAGGCACTGACAGTGTCCCTAACAAGGGCCCTCACACTACTCCCAACTCAGTCACTGACATTTTCCCTAATTGAGGCAATGATACTACTCCCAACTCAGGAACTAAGGCTGTGGATCATTGTGATGACAAGCGCCATGGAGCATTGGGATGATAGGAGTCATGGGGCATTGTGATGACAGGGATCTTGGAGCTTTGTGGTGAAAGGGGTCATGGAACTTTGTGATTACAACGACCTGGAGCATTGTGATGACAAGGGTCATGGAGCATTGTGATGACAATCACCATGGATCATTGTGATTAGTGGGGTAATGGAGCATTGTCATGAAAGGGGTCATGGATCATTGTGATTACAGGGAATCAAGGAGCATTGTTTTGACAAGCTCCAGGGATCATTGTGATGAAAGGCGAAAAGGAGAATTGTGATGAAAGGAATCATGGATCATTGTGATGACAGGGATCATGGAGCATTGCTACGACAAGAGAGAAGGAGCACTGTGATGACAAGGGCCATGGATCATGGTGATGACAGGGGTCAGGGAGCATTGTAATGACAGGGCTCATGGAGCATTGTGATGACAATGGTCATGGAGAATTTTGATGAAAGGGGTCATGGAGCATTGTGCTGAAAGTGGTCATGGATCTTTGTGATGACATGCGCCAGGGAGCATTGTGATGACAGGGGGCCTGGAGCATTGTGATGACAGGTTTCATGGGGCATTGTGATGACAAGGGCCTTGGAGCATTGTGATGAAAGTGGTCATATGGCATTTTGAATGATAGGGGCCATGGAACATTGTGATGACAAGTGTCATGGAGCCTTGTAATGACAGGGTGCATGGAACATTGTGATGTCACCGCCATGTAGCATTTTAGACAAGGGTCAAGGAGTATTGTGATGATAAGTGCGTGGAACATTGCGAAGACAGGTGTCATGGAGCATTGTGATGATAAGGGCATGGAGCCTTGTGATGATAGGGGTCATGGAATATTGTAATGAAAGGGGGCATGGAGCATTGTGATGACAGGGGGCATGGAGCATTGTGATGAAAAGGGCATGGAGCATTGTGATGACAAAGGCCATGGAGAATTGTGATGACAGGGATCATGGAGAATTGTAATGACAAGGGCCATGGAGCATTGTTATGACAGAATTCATGGGGCGTTGTGATGAAAGTGGTCATGGAGCATTGTGATGAAAATGGTCATGTAGCATTGTGATGAAAGTGGTCATGGAGGATTGTGATGAAAAGCACTATGGAGCATTGTGATGACAGGGGTCATGGAGCATTGTGAGGACAAGTGCCATGGAGCATTGTGATGATAGGAGTCATGGGGCATTGTGATGACAGGGATCTTGGAGCTTTGTGGTGAAAGGGGTCATGGAACATTGTGATTACAACGACCTGGAGCATTGTGATGACAAGGGTCATGGAGCATTGTGATGACAATCACCATGGATCATTGTGATTAGTGGGGTAATGGAGCATTGTCATGAAAGGGGTCATGGATCATTGTGATTACAGGGAATCGAGGTGCATTGTTTTGACAAGCTACAGGGATCATTGTGATGAAAGGGGAAAAGGAGAATTGTGATGAAAGGAATCATGGATCATTGTGATGCCAGGGATCATGGAGCATTGTTACGACAAGAGCGAAGGAGCACTGTGATGACAAGGGCCATGGATCATGGTGATGACAGGGGTCAGGGAGCATTGTAATGACAGGGCTCATGGAGCATTGTGATCTCAATGGTCATGGAGAATGTTGATGAAAGTGGTCATGGAGCATTGTGCCGAAAGTGGTCATGGATCTTTGTGATGACATGCAGCAGGGAGCATTGTGATGACAAGGGCCATGGATCATTGTGATGACAGTGGTTATGGAGCATTGTTATGAAAGGTGTCATGGCTCATTGTGATGACAGGGGGCTTGGAGCATTGTGATGACAGGGTTCATGGGGCATTGTGATGACAAGGGCCTTGGAGCATTGTGATGAAAGTGGTCATATGGCATTTTGAATGATAGGGGCCATGGAACATTGTGATGACAAGTGTCATGGAGCCTTGTAATGACAGGGTGCATGGAACATTGTGATGTCACCGCAATGTAGTATTTTAGACAAGGGTCAAGGCGTATTGTGATGATAAGTGCGTGGAACATTGCGAAGACAGGTGTCATGGAGCATTGTGATGATAAGGGCATGGAGCCTTGTGATGACAGGGGGCGTGGAACATTGTAATGAAAGGGGGCATGGAACATTATGATGAAAGTGGTCATGGAGCATTGTGATGAAAGACGTCTGGGAGCATTGTGATGAAAGGGGCCATGGGGCATTGTGATGAGAAGGGGTCATGGAGCATTGTGATGACAAGCGCCATGGGGCATTGTGATGGCAAGAGCCATGGAATATTGTGATGAAAAGGGTCATGGAGAGATTAACCAAGATGGCGGAGTAGAAGGACGTGCTCTCACTCCCTCTTGCGAGAGCACCAGAATCAAAACTGGCTGCTGGACAATCACTGACAGGAAGACCCTGGACTTCACCAAGGAGGATACCCCACGTCCAAGGACAGAGGAGAAGCCACAGTGAGACGGTAGGAGGCGTGCAATCAGAGTAAAATCAAATCCCATAACTGCTGGGTGGGTGACTCACAGACTGGCGAACACTTATACCACAGAAGTCCACCCACTGGAGTGGAGGTTCTGAGCCCCACGTCAGGCTTCCCAACCTGGGGGTCCGGCTACGGGAGGAGGAATTCCTAGAGAATCAGACTTTGAAGCCTAGTGGGAATTGATTGCAGGACTTTGACAGGACTGGGGGAAACAGAGACCCCACTCTTGGAGGGCACACACAAAGTAATGTGTGCATCGGGACCCAGGGGAAGGAGCAGTGACCCTGGGGGAGACTGAACCAGACCTACCTGCTGGTGTTGGGGGGTCTCCTGCAGAGGCGAGTGGTGGCTCTGTTTCACCGTGGGGATAAGGACACTGGCAGCCGAGGTTCTGGGAAGCTCTCCTTGCCGTGAGCCCTCCCAGAGTCTACCATTAACCCCACCAAAGAGCACGGGTTGGCTCCAGTGTTGGGTTGCCTCAGGCAAAACAACCAACAGGGAGGGAACCCAGCCCCACCCATCAACAGTCAAGTGGATTAAGGTTTTACTGAGCTCTGACCACCACAGCAACAGGGAGGGAACCCAGCCCCACCCATCAACAGTCAAGTGGATTAAGGTTTTACTGAGCTCTGACCGCCACAGCAACTGTCAGCTCTACCCACCACCAGAGCCTCCCATCAAGCCTCGTAGATAGCCTCAACCACCAGAGGGCAGACAGCAGAAGCAAGAAAAACTACAATCCTGCAGCCTGTGGACCAAAAACCACAGTTACAGAAAGATAGACAAGATGAAAAGGCAGAGGGCTATGTACCAGATGAAGGAACAAGAAAAAACCCCAGAAAAACAACTAAATGAAGTGGAGATAGGCAACCTTCCAGAAAAAGAATTCAGAATAATGATAGTGAAGATGATCCAGGACCTCGGAATAAGAATGGAGGCAAAGATTGAGAAGATGCAAGAAATGATTAACAAAGACCTAGAAGAATTAAAGAACAAACAAACAGAGATGACCAATACAATAACTGAAATGAAAACTACACTAGAAGGAATCAATAGTAGAATAACAGAGGCAGAAGAACGGATAAGTGACCTGGAAGACAGAATGGTGGAATTCACTGCTGCGGAACAGACTAAAGAAAAAAGAATGAAAAGAAATGAAGACAGCCTAAGAGACCTCTGGGAGAACATTAAACGCAACAACATTTGCATTATAGGGGTACCAGAAGGAGAAGAGAGAGAGAAAGGACCAGAGAAAATAGTTGAAGAGATTATAGTCGAAAACTTCCCTAACATGGGAAAGGAAATAGCCACCCAAGTCCAGGAAGCGCAGAGAGTCCCATACAGAATAAACCCAAGGAGAAACACACCGAGACACATAGTAATCAAAGTGGCAAAAATTAAAGACAAAGAAAAATTATTGAAAGCAGCAAGGGAAAAATGACAAATAACATACAAGGGAACTCCCATAAGGTTAACAGCTGATTTCTCAGCAGAAACTCTGCAAGCCAGAAGGGAGTGGCATGATATACTTAAAGTGATGAAAGGGAAGAACCTACAACCAAGATTACTCTACCCAGCAAGGATCTCATTT
The DNA here is from genome assembly GCF_965194825.1 of Balaenoptera physalus. Classification (NCBI taxonomy): domain Eukaryota; kingdom Metazoa; phylum Chordata; class Mammalia; order Artiodactyla; family Balaenopteridae; genus Balaenoptera; species Balaenoptera physalus. The sequence goes on from NW_028125375.1 coordinate 110,307, forward strand.
AGATTTGATGGAGAAATCAAAAGCTTTACAGACAAGCAAAAGCTAAGAGAATTCAGCACCACCAAACCAGCTCTACAACAAATGCTAAAGGAACTTCTCTAAGTGGGAAACACAAGAGAAGAAAAGGACCTACAAAAACAAACCCAAAACAATTAAGAAAATGGTCATAGGAACATACATATCGATAATTACCTTAAACGTGAATGGATTAAACGCCCCAACCAAAAGACATAGACTGGCTGAATGGATACAAAAACAGGACCCATATATATGCTGTCTACAAGAGACCCACTTTAGACCTAGGGACACATACAGACTGAAAGTTAGGGGATGGAAAAAGATATTCCATGCAAATGGAAATCAAAAGAAAGCTGGAGTAGCTATACTCATATCAGATAAAATAGACTTTAAAATAAAGAATGTTACAAGAGACAAGGAAGGACACTACATAATGATCCAGGGATCAATCCAAGAAGAAGATATAACAATTATAAATATATATGCACCCAACATAGAAGCACCCCAATACATAAGGCAACTGCTAACAGCTATAAAAGAGGAAATCGACAGTAACACAATAATAGTGGGGGACTTTAACACTTCACTTACACCAATGGACAGATCATCCAAAATGAAAATAAATAAGGAAACAGAAGCTTTAAATGACACAATAGACCAGATAGATTTAATTGATATATATAGGACATTCCATCCAAAAACAGCAGATTACACGTTCTTCTCAAGTGCGCACGGAACATTCTCCAGGATAGATCACATCTTGGGTCACAAATCAAGCCTCAGTAAATTTAAGAAAATTGAAATCATACCAAGCATCTTTTCTGACCACAACGCTATGAGATTAGAAATGAATTACAGGGAAAAAAACGTAAAAAAGACAAACACGTGGAGGCTAAACAATACGTTACTAAATAACCAAGAGATCACTGAAGAAATCAAAGAGGAAATCAAAAAATACCTAGAGACAAATGACAATGAAAACACGACGACCCAAAACCTATGGGATGCAGCAAAAGCGGTTCTAAGAGGGAAGTTTATAGCTATACAAGCCTACCTAAAGAAACAACAAAAATCTCAAGTAAACAATCTAACCTTACACCTAAAGAAACTAGAGAAAGAAGAACAAACAAAACCCAAAGTTAGCAGAAGGAAAGAAATCATAAAGATCAGAGCAGAAATAAATGAAATAGAAACAAAGAAAACAATAGCAAAGATCAATAAAACTAAAAGTTGGTTCTTTGAGAAGATAAACAAAATTGATAAGCCATTAGCCAGACTCATCAAGAAAAAGAGGGAGAGGACTCAAATCAATAAAATCAGAAATGAAAAAGGAGAAGTTACAACAGACACTGCAGAAATACAAAACATCCTAAGAGACTACTATAAGCAACTTTATGCCAATAAAATGGACAACCTGGAAGAAATGGACAAATTCTTAGAAAGGTATAACCTTCCAAGACTGAATCAGGAAGAAACAGAAAATATGAACAGACCAATCACAAGTAATGAAATTGAAACTGTGATTAAAAATCTTCCAACAAACAAAAGTCCGGGACCAGATGGCTTCACAGGTGAATTCTATCAAACATTTAGAGAAGAGCTAACACCCATCCTTCTCAAACTCTTCCAAAAAATTGCAGAGGAAGGAACACTCCCAAACTCATTCTATGAGGCCACCATCAACCTAATACCAAAACCAGACAAAGACACTACAAAAAAAGAAAATTACAGACCAATATCACTGATGAATATAGATGCAAAAATCCTCAACAAAATACTAGCAAACAGAATCCAACAACACATTAAAAGGATCATACACCACGATCAAGTGGGATTTATCCCAGGGATGCAAGGATTCTTCAATATATGCAAATCAATCAATGTGATACACCATATTAACAAATTGAAGAATAAAAACCATATGATCATCTCAATAGATGCAGAAAAAGCTTTTGACAAAATTCAACACCCATTTCTGATAAAAACTCTCCAGAAAGTGGGCATAGAGGGAACCTACCTCAACATAATAAAGGCCATATACGACAAACCCACAGCAAACATCATTCTCAATGGTGAAAAACTGAAAGCATTTCCTCTAAGATCAGGAACGAGACAAGGATGTCCACTCTCACCACTATTATTCAACATAGTTCTGGAAGTCCTAGCCACGGCAATCAGAGAAGAAAAAGAAATAAAAGGAATACAAATTGGAAAAGAGGAAGTAAAACTGTCACTGTTTGCGGATGACATGATACTATACATAGAGAATTCTAAAACTGCCACCAGAAAACTGCTAGAGCTAATTAATGAATATGGTAAAGTTGCAGGATACAAAATTAATGCACAGAAATCTCTTGCATTCCTATACACTAATGATGAAAAATCTGAAAGAGAAATTATGGAAACACTCCCATTTACCATTGCAACAAAAAGAATAAAATACCTAGGAATAAACCTACCTAGGGAGACAAAAGACCTGTATGCAGAAAACTATAAGACACTGATGAAAGAAATTAAAGATGATACCAACAGATGGAGAGATATACCATGTTCTTGGATTGGAAGAATCAACATTGTGAAAATGACTATACTACCCAAAGCAATCTACAGATTCAATGCAATCCCTATCAAATTACCAATGGCATTTTTTACAGAGCTAGAACAAATCATCTTAAAATTTGTATGGAGACACAAAAGACCACGAATAGCCAAAGCAGTCTTGAGGCAAAAAAATGGAGCTGGAGGCATCAGACTCCCTGACTTCAGACTATACTACAAAGCTACAGTAATCAAGACAATATGGTACTGGCACAAAAACAGAAACATAGATCAATGGAACAAGATAGAAAGCCCAGAGATTCACCCACGCACCTATGGTCAACTAATCTATGACAAAGGAGGCAAAGATATACAATGGAGAAAAGACAGTCTCTTCAATAAGTGGTGCTGGGAAAACTGGACAGCTACATGTAAAAGAATGAAATTAGAATACTCCCTAACACCATACACAAAAATAAACTCAAAATGGATTAGAGACCTAAATATAAGACTGGACACTATAAAACTCTTAGAGGAAAACATAGGAAGAACACTCTTTGACATAAATCACAGCAAGATCTTTTTTGATCCACCTCCTAGAGTAATGGAAATAAAAACAAAAATAAACAAGTGGGACCTAATGAAACTTCAAAGCTTTTGCACAGCAAAGGAAACCATAAACAAGACGAAAAGACAACCCTCAGAATGGGAGAAAATATTTGCAAATGAATCAACGGACAAAGGATTAATCTCCAAAATATATAAACAGCTCATTCAGCTCAATATCAAAGAAACAAACACCCCAATCCAAAAATGGGCAGAAGACCTAAATAGACATTTCTCCAAAGAAGACATACAGACGGCCACGAAGCACATGAAAAGATGCTCAACATCACTAATTATTAGAGAAATGCAAATCAAAACTACAATGAGGTATCAGCTCACTCCTGTTAGAATGGGCATCATCAGAAAATCTACAAACAACAAATGCTGGAGAGGGTGTGGAGAAAAGGGAACCCTCTTGCACTGTTGGTGGGAATGTAAATTGATACAGCCACTATGGAGAACAATATGGAGGTTCCTTAAAAAACTAAAAATAGAATTACCGTATGACCCAGCAATCCCACTACTGGGCATATACCCAGAGAAAACCGTAATTCAAAAAGACACATGCACCCGAATGTTCATTGCAGCACTATTTACAATAGCCAGGTCATGGAAGCAACCTAAATGCCCATCAACAGACGAATGGATAAAGAAGATGTGGTACATATATACAATGGAATATTACTCAGCCATAAAAAGGAATGAAATTGAGTCATTTGTTGAGACGTGGATGGATCTAGAGACTGTCATACAGAGTGAAGTAAGTCAGAAAGAGAAAAACAAATATCGTATATTAACGCATGTATGTGGAACCTAGAAAAATGGTACAGATGAGCCAGTTTGCAGGGCAGAAGTTGAGACACAGATGTAGAGAATGGACATATGGACACCAAGGGGGGAAAACTGCGGTGAGGTGGGGATGGTGGTGTGCTGAATTGGGCGATTGGGATTGACATGTATACACTGATGTGTATAAAAGTGATGCCTAATAAGAACCTGCAGTATAAAAAAACAAACAAAACAACTAATACTAAACTTTCATTGGGTTATTTGTATGGAAATATGTTAATATAAATGTTTCAGACATTACATGAAATTTCTAAAAATCTTATATTTGTATTTGTATGGAAATATGTATGGAAATATGTTAATATAAATGTTTCAGACATTACATGAAATTTCTAAAAATCTTATATGTTCTGGTATAATGTTATAAGTAATAATCCTAGTTATTACTTTAAAATGTATACCTCAGAAATAACTAATTTTCTTGTCAACTGCATTATTATGAACTTTCATCAAATCTTTTACCGTGGTCATTTGTAAGTCTTTTGTCATTTACAGACAGTTCTGGGTGTACTCTGATGATTTTGCAAATATGTTCCTATAAAAGGGTTTCATCTTCAAGAAATTCATGGAAAAGACTCTGACAAGTACAGGTTTCTGGTAACTGTACTGCTGAACTGAATGAATAAGCATTTTCAGAACTCTGATGAAAAACTGATGAACTCATAAAAGTGCTAACAAAAGATCAAGATGAAAAAAAAACAATTAATTACATGGGACTGCGTGAACTGATGAGGATGAGTATAATTTTTGTGACTTTCTGTCTGAATTAAAAAAAAAAAATCCCACAAGGACTCAGAGGCAAAGAATATACAAATCAATTTTCACTGCAAAGTAAAGGAGCTGTTACAGTGGAGGATTATTGGATTGAATGTCAATATTATGACATGGTATGAGTGTGTTTCATGTTTGGTAATTGCAATCATTGTTGCTTTACCTGTGGTCATCCATGTACAATGCTTGGTGTCAGTCTATTTATCTCTTGTAAAAATAAAATACAGTGTGTGTATGTGGAAAAAAAAAAAAAAAAAAAAAAGAAAAGGGTCATGGACCACTGTGCTGAATGTGGTCATCGAGCATTGTGATGCAAAGCACCATGGAGCATTGTGATGACAAGCGTCATGGAGCTTTGTGATGAAATGTCTCATGGAACATTGTGATGACAGGGGTCATGGAACACTGTGATTACATTGAACATGGAGCAGTGTGATGACAAAGGCGATAGAGCATTGTGATGAGAAGGGCATGGAGCATTGTGATGAAAAAAGTCATAGAGCAGTGCGATAAAAGGATTAATGGAGCATTGTGATGAAAGGGGTCATGGATCATTGTAATGACAGGGGGCATGCAGCACTGTGATGAAAGGGGTTATGGAGCACTGTGATTACAGGGGTAATTGTGATGCATTGTGAAGAAAGGAGACATGAGACAGGGGTAACGGAGCATTCTGATGAAAGTTTTCATGGCTCATTGTGATGAAAAGGGGCATGGAGCATTGTGAGGAAAAGGGTTATGGAGCACTGTGATTCCAGGGGTAATTTAGAGCAATGTGATAAACGGGGACATGGAGCAATTTGATGACAGGGTTCATGGGGCATTGTGATGACAAGGGCCTTGGAGCATTGTGATGAAAGTGGTCATATGGCATTTTGAAAGATAGGGGCCATGGAACATTGTGATGACAAGTGTCATGGAGCCTTGTAATGACAGGGTGCATGGAACATTGTGATGTCACCGCCATGTAGCATTTTAGACAAGGGTCAAGGAGTATTGTGATGATAAGTGCACGGAACATTGCGAAGACAGGTGTCATGGAGCATTGTGATGATAAGGGCATGGAGCCTTGTGATGACAGGGGGCATGGAATATTGTAATGAAAGGGGGCATGGAGCATTGTGATGACAGGGGGCATGGAGCATTGTGATGAAAAGGGCATGGAGCATTGTGAGACAAGTCTCATGGAGCATTGTGTTGAGAGTGGGCTTAGAGCATTGTGGTGAGAGGGGACATGAAACTTTGTGATGACAATGTCATGGAGCATTGTGAGAAAAGTGTTAAGGAGAGTTGTGATGAAAGGGGTCATGGAAGACTCTGATTACAGAGGACATGGAGCATTGTAATGAGAAAGACAAGTAGCATTGTGATGACATGGCTCAGGGAGCATTGTGGGGAAATGGGTCAAGGGGCATTGTGATGACAGGGGTTATGGAGCATTGTGATGAAAGCGGCCATGGAACATTGTGATGAAAGGGGTCAAGGATCATTGTGATTACAGGGATCATGGAGCATTGTGATGACAAGCGCCAGGGATCATTTTGAGGAAATGGGTAATGGAGAGTTGTTATCAAAGGGGTCATGGATCATTGTGATTACAGTGGTCATGGAGCCTTGTGATGACAAGCACCATGGAGCTTTGTGATGACAAGAGCCATGGAGCATTGTAAGGAAAGGGGTCATGGAGCATTGTGATGAACGTGGTCATGGAGCTTTGTAATGACAATGTTCATGGCGCATTTTGATGAAAGGGGTCATGGAGCATTGTGATGGAAGGGGTCATGGGGCATTGTGATGAGAAGGGCCATGGAGCACTGTGATGAAAGGGTTCATGGAGCACTGTGATGATAAGGGCATGGAGCCTTGTGATGAAAATGGTCATGGAGCATTGTGATGAAAAGGGGTCATGGAGCATTGTGATGAACAGGGCACATGGAGCATTGTGATGAAAGTGGTCTTGGAGCATTGTGATGAAAGACGTCTGGGAGCATTGTGATGAAAGGGGCCATGGGGCATTGTGATGGAAGGGGTCATGGAGCATTGTGATGACAGGGGTCATGGGGCATTGTGATGATAAGGGCGTGGAGCATTGTGATGACAGTGGTCACGGAACATTGTGACCATAAGGGCATGGAGCCTAGTGAGGGAAAGTCTAGCGGTCTTGGGACTAAATTCAGTGCCTGAGGTAGGCACAGCATAAGGTCTTTAGTTAGCATAAGAGGTAGGATGTTAGCTCGGGACAGGGTTAGGGTGAAGGCTAGGAATCGTGTCAGGAAATGACCTAAGGATAGTGTGAAGACCTTTGTTACTGAGAATATCAGGGCCTTATTCAGAACCAGTGTTAGGGCTTCAGGTAGGGACAGTATCAGGGCCTGACTTAGGGAGAGCGATAGGGTCTGAGTGAGGCCTAGCGTCAGGCCCTTAGCTGGGGACACTGTCAGGGCATGACTTAGGAGCAGCATCAGGGCCTCTTTTGGATCAGCCTTAGGGTCTTAGTTAAAGACATGACCAGGGTCTGAGTTAGTCACAGCATCAAGGCCTGAGTTAGTTAGGGAAAGCTGCAGGGCCTCACTTAGGGACAGCGTCAGGGATTACTTTGGGACAGTTTCAGGACCTTGGTAAGACATGGGTCAGGATATTAGCTCCGGATAATGTCAGGACTTTAGATATTGATGGCCGCAGCCCTTAGTTAGAGACAGTGTCAGGCCCTGAGTTACGACTAGCATCAGAGCCTTTGTTAGGTACAATGTACGGGACTGAGTTAGGAGTAGAGTCAGGGCCTTAGTTAGTGACAGTGTCAGGGCCTGACTTCGGGAGAGCGACAGGGCCTGAGTGAGGCCTAGCGTCAGGCCCTTTGCTGGGCACACTGTCAGGGCATGACTCTGGAGCAGCATCAGCGTCTATGCTGGATCAGCATTAAGGTCTTTTTGAAATACATGATCAGGGCCTGAGTTAGTCACAGCTTCAAGGCTTCAGTTAAGGAAAGCTTCAGGGCCTGAGTTAGGGACAGCCTCAGGTCTTCACTTACGGACAGCGTCAGGGCTTACTTTGGGACAGTTTCAGGACCTTGGAAAGACATAGGTCAGGATATTAGCTCAGGATAATGTCAGGACTTTACATACTGATGGCAGCAGGGCCTTAGTTACAGACAGTTTCAGGGCCTGAGTTAGGCCTAGCATCAGTGACTTTGTTAGGTACAGTGTAAGGGACTGAGTTAGGAGTAGTGTCAGGGCCTTGCTTAGGGACAGTGTCAGGGTCTGAGTTAGGTGTACTGTCAGAGACCTAGTTAGGGACAGTGCTAGGGCCTGAGTTACGATTCGTGTCAAGGCCTTATTTAGGACCAATTTCAGGGCCTTAGTTTGGACTAGCATCAGAGCCATTGTTAGGAATCGTATGAGGGCCTGAGTTAGGCGTACTGTCAGGGCCTTAGCTAGGGACAGTGTTAGGGCCTGAGTTAGGATTAGTGTCAAGGCCTTATTTAAGACCAATTTTAGGGCTTTAGTTTGGACTAGCAACAGAGCCTTTGTTAGGTATCATTTCGGGGCCTAAGTTAGGTGTAGTGTCAGGGCCATTGTTAGGGACAGTATCAGGGCCTGACTTAGGAGAAGTTCAGGGCCTTAGCCAGGGAAAGGGTCAGGGCCTTAGTAAGGGATATTATCAGGACCTGAATTAGCAGTAGTGTCAAAAATCCTTAGTGAGGAAAGTTAGGAATAAGTCAGGACTCAGGCCCTGACACTGTCCTTAAATAAGGCCCTGACACTACTCGTAACACAGGCCTTGATCTGATTCCTATCATAGGCCCTGACACTGGTCTTAACTAAGGCCCTGACACTGGCCCTAACTAAAGCTGTGACGCTACTCTTAACTCAGGCACTGACACTGTCCCTAACAAAGCCTCGGACACCACTCCTAACTCAGGCCCTGACACTGTCTCTAACTAAGGCCCTGATACTACTACGAACTCAGCACTGGCACGGTCCCTAACTTAGGCCCTGACTCTACTCCTAACTCAGGAACTGACACTGTCACTAACTAAGGCCCTGACACTGTTCATAACTCACACCCTAACACTACTCCTAAATCATGCCGTGGCAATGTCCCTAACTAATGCCTTGACACTATTCCTAACTCAGGCACTGATACAATACCTAAGGAAGGCCCTGACATTACTCCTAACTCAGGCCCTGGAAAGGTCCCTAACTAAGGCCGACAAAACTCCTAACTCAGGCACTGACACTGTCCCAAAATAAGGCCCTGAATCTATTCCTAACTGAGGCGCTGATACAATACCTAACGAAGGCACTGATGCTACTCCTAACTAAGGCCCTGACAGTACTCCTAACTCAGGCAATGACACAGTCCATAACTAAGGCCCTGACACTATTCCCTACTCAGGCACTGACAGTGTACGTAACTAAAACCCTGACACTACACCTAACTCAGGCACTGACAGTGTCCCTAACAAGGGCCCTCACACTACTCCCAACTCAGTCACTGACATTTTCCCTAAGTGAGGCAATGATACTACTCCCAACTCAGGAACTAAGGCTCTGGATCATTGTGATGACAAGCGCCATGGAGCATTGGGATGATAGGAGTCATGGGGCATTGTGATGACAGGGATCTTGGAGCTTTGTGGTGAAAGGGGTCATGGAACTTTGTGATTACAATGACCTGGAGCATTGTGATGACAAGGGTCATGGAGCATTGTGATGACAATCACCATGGATCATTGTGATTAGTGGGGTAATGGAGCATTGTCATGAAAGGGGTCATGGATCATTGTGATTACAGGGAATCAAGGAGCATTGTTTTGACAAGCTCCAGGGATCATTGTGATGAAAGGCGAAAAGGAGAATTGTGATGAAAGGAATCATGGATCATTGTGATGACAGGGATCATGGAGCATTGTTACGACAAGAGCGAAGGAGCACTGTGATGCCAAGGGCCATGGATCATGGTGATGACAGGGGTCAGGGAGCATTGTGATGACAGTGGTCATGGAGAATTTTGATGAAAGGGGTCATGGAGCATTGTGCTGAAAGTGGTCATGGATCTTTGTGATGACATGCACCAGGGAGCATTGTGATGACAAGGGCCATGGATCATTGTGATGACAGGGGGCATGGAGCATTGTGATGACAGGGTTCATGGGGCATTGTGATGACAAGGGCCTTGGAGCATTGTGATGAAAGTGGTCATATGGCATTTTGAATGATAGGGGCCATGGAACATTGTGATGACAAGTGTCATGGAGCCTTGTAATGACAGGGTGCATGGAACATTGTGATGTCACCGCCATGTAGCATTTTAGACAAGGGTCAAGGAGTATTGTGATGATAAGTGCACGGAACATTGCGAAGACAGGTGTCATGGAGCATTGTGATGATAAGGGCATGGAGCATTGTGATGACAGGGGGCATGGAATACTGTAATGAAAGGGGGCATGGAGCATTGTGATGACAGGGGGCATGGAGCATTGTGATGAAAAGGGCATGGAGCATTGTGAGACAAGTCTCATGGAGCATTGTGTTGAGAGTGGGCTTAGAGCATTGTGGTGACAGGGGGCATGAAACTTTGTGATGACAATGTCATGGAGCATTGTGAGAAAAGTGTTAAGGAGAGTTGTGATGAAAGGGGTCATGGAAGACTCTGATTACAGAGGACATGGAGCATTGTAATGAGAAAGACAAGTAGCATTGTGATGACATGGCTCAGGGAGCATTGTGGGCAAATGGGTCAAGGGGCATTGTGATGACAGGGGTTATGGAGCATTGTGATGAAAGCGGCCATGGAACATTGTGATGAAAGGGGTCAAGGATCATTGTGATTACAGGGATCATGGAGCATTGTGATGACAAGCGCCAAGGATCATTTTGAGGAAATGGGTAATGGAGAGTTGTTATCAAAGGGGTCATGGATCATTGTGATTACAGTGGTCATGGAGCCTTGTGATGACAAGCGCCATGGAGTTTTGTGATGACAAGAGCCATGGAGCATTGTAAGGAAAGGGGCCATGGAGCATTGTGATGAACGTGGTCATGGAGCTTTGTTATGACAATGTTCATGGCGCATTTTGATGCAAGGGGTCATGGAGCATTGTGATGGAAGGGGTCATGGGGCATTGTGATGAAAGTGTTCATGGAGCACTATGATGATAAGGGCATGGAGCCTTGTGATGAAAATGGTCATGGAGCATTGTGATGAAAAGGGGTCATGGAGCATTGTGATGAACAGGGCACATGGAGCATTGTGATGAAAGTGGTCATGGAGCATTGTGATGAAAGACGTCTGGGAGCATTGTGATGAAAGGGGACATGGGGCATTGTGATGGAAGGGGTCATGGAGCATTGTGATGACATGGGTCATGGGGCATTGTGATGATAAGGGCGTGGAGCATTGTGATGACAGTGGTCACGGAACATTGTGACGATAAGGGCATGGAGCCTAGTGAGGGGCAGTCTAGCGGTCTTGGAACTAAATTCAGTGCCTGAGGTAGGCACAGCATAACATCTTTAGTTAGTATAAGAGGTAGGATAATAACTCGGGACAGGGTTAGGGGGAAGGCTAGGAATCGTGTCAGGAAATGACCTAAGGATAGTGTGAAGACCTTTGTTACTGAGAATATCAGGGCCTTATTCAGAACCAGTGTTAGGGCTTCAGGTAGGGACAGTATCAGGGCCTGACTTAGGGAGAGCGATAGGGTCTGAGTGAGGCTTAGCATCAGACCCTTAGCTGGGGACACTGTCAGGGCATGACTTAGGAGCAGCATCAGGGCCTCTGTTGGATCAGCCTTAGGGTCTTAGTTAAAGACATGACCAGCATCTGAGTTAGTCACAGCATCAAAGCCTGAGTTAGTTAGGGAAAGCTGCAGGGCCTCACTTAGGGACAGCGTCAAGGCTTACTTTGGGACAGTTTCAGGACCTTGGTAAGACATGGGTCAGGATATTAGCTCCGGATAATGTCAGGACTTTAGATATTGATGGCAGCAGCCCTTAGTTAGAGACAGTGCCAGGCACTGAGTTACGACTAGCATCAGAGCCTTTGTTAGGTACAATGTACGGGACTGAGTTGGGAGTAGAGTCAGGGCGTTAGTTAGTGACAGTGTCAGGGCCTGACTTCGGGAGAGTGACAGGGCCTGAGTGAGGCCTAGCGTCAGGCCCTTTGCTGGGCACACTGTCAGGGCATGACTTTGGAGCAGCATCAGCGTCTTTGCTCAATCAGCATTAAGGTCTTTGTGAAATACATGATCAGGGCCTGAGTTAGTCACAGCTTCAAGGCTTCAGTTAAGCAAAGCTTCAGGGCCTGAGTTAGGGACAGCCTCAGGTCTTCACTTACGGACAGCGTCAGGGCTTACTTTGGGACAGTTTCAGGACCTTGGAAAGACATAGGTCAGGATATTAGCTCAGGATAATGTCAGGACTTTACATACTGATGGCAGCAGGGCCTTAGTTACAGACAGTTTCAGGGCCTGAGTTAGGCCTAGCATCAGTGACTTTGTTAGGTACAGTGTAAGGGACTGAGTTAGGAGTAGTGTCAGGGCCTTGCTTAGGGACAGTGTCAGGGTCTGAGTTAGGTGTACTGTCAGAGACCTAGTTAGGGACAGTGCTAGGGCCTGAGTTACGATTCGTGTCAAGGCCTTATTTAGGACCAATTTCAGGGCCTTAGTTTGGACTAGCATCAGAGCCATTGTTAGGAGTCGTATGAGGGCCTGAGTTAGGCATACTGGCAGGGCCTTAGCTAGGGACAGTGTTAGGGCCTGAGTTAGGATTAGTGTCAAGGCCTTATTTAAGACCAATTTTAGGGCTTTAGTTTGGACTAGCAACAGAGCGTTAGTTAGGTATCATTTCGGGGCCTAAGTTAGGTGTAGTGTCAGGGCCATTGTTAGGGACAGTATCAGGGCCTGACTTAGGAGAAATTCAGGGCCTTAGCCAGGGAAAGGGTCAGGGCCTTAGTAAGGGATATTATCAGGACCTGAATTAGCAGTAGTGTCAAAAATCCTTAGTGAGGAAAGTTAGGAATAAGTCAGGACTCAGGCCCTGACACTGTCCTTAACTAAGGCCCTGACACTACTCGTATCACAGGCCCTGATCTCATTCCTATCATAGGCCCTGACACTGGTCTTAACTAAGGCCCTGACACTGGCCCTAACTAAAGCTGTGACGCTACTCTTAACTCAGGCACTGACACTGTCCCTAACAAAGCCTCTGACACTAGTCCTAATTCAGGCCCTGACACTGTCTCTAACTAAGGCCCTGATACTACTACGAACTCAGCACTGGCACTGTCCCTAACTTAGGCCCTGACTCTACTCCTAACTCAGGAACTGACACTGTCACTAACTAAGGCCCTGACACTGTTCATAACTCACACCCTAACACTACTCCTAAATCATGCCCTGGCAATGTCCCTAACTAAGGCCTTGACACTATTCCTAACTCAGGCACTGATACAATACCTAAGGAAGGCCCTGACATTACTCCTAACTCAGGCCCTGGAAAGGTCCCTAACTAAGGCCGACAAAACTCCTAACTCAGGCACTGACACTGTCCCAAAATAAGGCCCTGAATCTATTCCTAACTGAGGCGCTGATACAATACCTAACGAAGGCACTGATGCTACTCCTAACTAAGGCCCTGACACTACTCCTAACTCAGGCAATGACACAGTCCATAACTAAGGCCCTGACACTATTCCCAACTCAGGCACTGACAGTGTACGTGACTAAAACCCTGACACTACACCTAACTCAGGCACTGACAGTGTCCCTAACAAGGGCCCTCACACTACTCCCAACTCAGTCACTGACATTTTCCCTAATTGAGGCAATGATACTACCCCCAACTCAGGAACTAAGGCTGTGGATCATTGTGATGACAAGCACCATGGAGCATTGTGATGATAGGAGTCATGGGGCATTGTGATGACAGGGATCTTGGAGCTTTGTGGTGAAAGGGGTCATGGAACTTTGTGATTACAACGACCTGGAGCATTGTGATGACAAGGGTCATGGAGCATTGTGATGACAATCACCATGGATCATTGTGATTAGTGGGGTAATGGAGCATTGTCATGAAAGGGGTCATGGATCATTGTGATTACAGGGAATCAAGGAGCATTGTTTTGACAAGCTCCAGGGATCATTGTGATGAAAGGGGAAAAGGAGAATTGTGATGAAAGGAATCATGGATCATTGTGATGACAGGGATCATGGAGCATTGTTACGACAAGAGAGAAGGAGCACTGTGATGCCAAGGGCCATGGATCATGGTGATGACAGGGGTCAGGGAGCATTGTAATGACAGGGCTCATGGAGCATTGTGATGACAATGGTCATGGAGAATATTGATGAAATGGGTCATGGAGCATTGTGCTGAAAGTGGTCATGGATCTTTGTGATGACATGCACCAGGGAGCATTGTGATGACAAGGGCCATGGATCATTGTGATGACAGCGGGCCTGGAGCATTGTGATGACAGGGTTCATGGGGCATTGTGATGACAAGGGCCTTGGAGCATTGTGATGAAAGTGGTCATATGGCATTTTGAATGATAGGGGCCATGGAACATTGTGATGACAAGTGTCATGGAGCCTTGTAATGACAGGGTGCATGGAACATTGTGATGTCACCGCCATGTAGCATTTTAGACAAGGGTCAAGGAGTATTGTGATGATAAGTGCACGGAACATTGCGAAGACAGGTGTCATGGAGCATTGTGATGATAAGGGCATGGAGCCTTGTGATGCCAGGGGGCATGGAATACTGTAATGAAAGGGGGCATGGAGCATTGTGATGACAGGGGGCATGGAGCATTGTGATGAAAAGGGCATGGAGCATTGTGAGACAAGTCTCATGGAGCATTGTGTTGAGAGTGGGCTTAGAGCATTGTGGTGACAGGGGGCATGAAACTTTGTGATGACAATGTCATGGAGCATTGTGAGAAAAGTGTTAAGGAGAGTTGTGATGAAAGGGGTCATGGAAGACTCTGATTACAGAGGACATGGAGCATTGTAATTAGAAAGACAAGTAGCATTGTGATGACATGGCTCAGGGAGCATTGTGGGGAAATGGGTCAAGGGGCATTGTGATGACAGGGGTTATGGAGCATTGTGATGAAAGCGGCCATGGAACATTGTGATGAAAGGGGTCAAGGATCATTGTGATTACAGGGATCATGGAGCATTGTGATGACAAGCGCCAAGGATCATTTTGAGGAAATGGGTAATGGAGAGTTGTTATCAAAGGGGTCATGGATCATTGTGATTACAGTGGTCATGGAGCCTTGTGATGACAAGCGCCATGGAGTTTTGTGATGACAAGAGCCATGGAGCATTGTAAGGAAAGGGGTCATGGAGCATTGTGATGAACGTGGTCATGGAGCTTTGTTATGACAATGTTCATGGCGCATTTTGATGAAAGGGGTCATGGAGCATTGTGATGGAAGGGGTCATGGGGCATTGTGATGAGAAGGGCCATGGAGCATTGTGATGAAAGGGTTCATGGTGCACTGTGATGATAAGGGCATGGAGCCTTGTGATGAAAATTGTCATGGAGCATTGTGATGAAAAGGGGTCATGGAGCATTGTGATGAACAGGGCACATGGAGCATTGTGATGAAAGTGGTCATGGAGCATTGTGATGAAAGACGTCTGGGAGCATTGTGATGAAAGGGGCCATGGGGCATTGTGATGAAAGGGGTCATGGAGCATTGTGATGACAGGGGTCATGGGGCATTGTGATGAAAGGGTTCATGGAGCACTATGATGATAAGGGCATGGAGCCTTGTGATGAAAATGGTCATGGAGCCTTGTGATGAAAAGGGGTCATGGAGCATTGTGATGAACAGGGCACATGGAGCATTGTGATGAAAGTGGTCATGGAGCATTGTGATGAAAGACGTCTGGGAGCATTGTGATGAAAGGGGACATGGGGCATTGTGATGGAAAGGGTCATGGAGCATTGTGATGACAGGGGTCATGGGGCATTGTGATGATAAGGGCGTGGAGCATTGTGATGACAGTGGTCACGGAACATTGTGACGAAAAGGGCATGGAGCCTAGTGAGGGACAGTCTAGCGGTCTTGGGACTAAATTCAGTGCCTGAGGTAGGCACAGCATAACGTCTTTAGTTAGCATAAGAGGTAGGATATTAACTCGGGACAGGGTTAGGGTGAAGGCTAGGAATCGTGTCAGGAAATGACCTAAGGATAGTGTGAAGACCTTTGTTACTGAGAATATCAGGGCCTTATTCAGAACCAGTGTTAGGGCTTCAGGTAGGGACAGTATCAGGGCCTGACTTAGGGAGAGCGATAGGGTCTGAGTGAGGCCTAGCATCAGACCCTTAGCTGGGGACACTGTCAGGGCATGACTTAGGAGCAGCATCAGGGCCTCTGTTGGATCAGCCTTAGGGTCTTAGTTAAAGACATGACCAGGGTCTGAGTTAGTCACAGCATCAAGGCCTGAGTTAGTTAGGGAAAGCTGCAGGGCCTCACTCAGGGACAGCGTCAGGGCTTACTTTGGGACAGTTTCAGGACCTTGGTAAGACATGGGTCAGGATATTAGCTCCGGATAATGTCAGGACTTTAGATATTGATGGCAGCAGCCCTTAGTTAGAGACAGTGTCAGGCCCTGAGTTACGACTAGCATCAGAGCCTTTGTTGGGTACAATGTACGGGACTGAGTTGGGAGTAGAGTCAGGGCCTTAGTTAGTGACAGTGTCAGGGCCTGACTTCGGGAGAGCGACAGGGCCTGAGTGAGGCCTAGCGTCAGGCCCTTTGCTGGGCACACTGTCAGGGCATGACTCTGGAGCAGCATCAGCGTCTATGCTGGATCAGCATTAAGGTCTTTGTGAAATACATGATCAGGGCCTGAGTTAGTCACAGCTTCAAGGCTTCAGTTAAGGAAAGCTTCAGGGCCTGAGTTAGGGACAGCCTCAGGTCTTCACTTACGGACAGCGTCAGGGCTTACTTTGGGACAGTTTCAGGACCTTGGAAAGACATAGGTCAGGATATTAGCTCAGGATAATGTCAGGACTTTACATACTGATGGCAGCAGGGCCTTAGTTACAGACAGTTTCAGGGCCTGAGTTAGGCCTAGCATCAGTGACTTTGTTAGGTACAGTGTAAGGGACTGAGTTAGGAGTAGTGTCAGGGCCTTGCTTAGGGACAGTGTCAGGGTCTGAGTTAGGTGTACTATCAGAGACCTAGTTAGGGACAGTGCTAGGGCCTGAGTTACAATTCGTGTCAAGGCCTTATTTAGGACCAATTTCAGGGCCTTAGTTTGGACTAGCATCAGAGCCATTGTTAGGAATCGTATGAGGGCCTGAGTTAGGCGTACTGTCAGGGCCTTAGCTAGGGACAGTGTTAGGGCCTGAGTTAGGATTAGTGTCAAGGCCTTATTTAAGACCAATTTTAGGACTTTAGTTTGGACTAGCAACAGAGCCTTTGTTAGGTATCATTTCGGGGCCTAAGTTAGGTGTAGTGTCAGGGCCATTGTTAGGGACAGTATCAGGGCCTGACTTAGGAGAAGTTCAGGGCCTTAGCCAGGGAAAGGGTCAGGGCCTTAGTAAGGGATATTATCAGGACCTGAATTAGCAGTAGTGTCAAAAATCCTTAGTGAGGAAAGTTAGGAATAAGTCAGGACTCAGGCCCTGACACTGTCCTTAACTAAGGCCCTGACACTACTCGTAACACAGGCCCTGATCTGATTCCTATCATAGGCCCTGACACTGGCCCTAACTAAAGCTGTGACGCTACTCTTAACTCAGGCACTGACACTGTCCCTAACAAAGCCTCTGACACTACTCCTAACTCAGGCCCTGACACTGTCTCTAACTAAGGCCCTGATACTACTACGAACTCAGCACTGGCACTGTCCCTAACTTAGGCCCTGACTCTACTCCTAACTCAGGAACTGACACTGTCACTAACTAAGGCCCTGACACTGTTCATAACTCACACCCTAACACTACTCCTAAATCACTCCCTGGCAATGTCCCTAACTAAGGCCTTGACACTATTCCTAACTCAGGCACTGATACAATACCTAAGGAAGGCCCTGACATTACTCCTAACTCAGGCCCTGGAAAGGTCCCTAACTAAGGCCGACAAAACTCCTAACTCAGGCACTGACACTGTCCCAAAATAAGGCCCTGAATCTATTCCTAACTGAGGCGCTGATACAATACCTAACGAAGGCACTGATGCTACTCCTAACTAAGGCCCTGACACTACTCCTAACTCAGGCAATGACACAGTCCATAACTAAGGCCCTGACACTATTCCCAACTAAGGCACTGACAGTGTACGTAACTAAAACCCTGACACTACACCTAACTCAGGCACTGACAGTGTCCCTAACAAGGGCCCTCACACTACTCCCAACTCAGTCACTGACATTTTCCCTAATTGAGGCAATGATACTACCCCCAACTCAGGAACTAAGGCTGTGGATCATTGTGATGACAAGCGCCATGGAGCATTGTGATGATAGGAGTCATGGGGCATTGTGATGACAGGGATCTTGGAGCTTTGTGGTGAAAGGGGTCATGGAACTTTGTGATTACAACGACCTGGAGCATTGTGATGACAAGGGTCATGGAGCATTGTGATGACAATCACCATGGATCATTGTGATTAGTGGGGTAATGGAGCATTGTCATGAAAGGGGTCATGGATCATTGTGATTACAGGGAATCAAGGAGCATTGTTTTGACAAGCTCCAGGGATCATTGTGATGAAAGGGGAAAAGGAGAATTGTGATGAAAGGAATCATGGATCATTGTGATGACAGGGATCATGGAGCATTGTTACGACAAGAGAGAAGGAGCACTGTGATGCCAAGGGCCATGGATCATGGTGATGACAGGGGTCAGGGAGCATTGTAATGACAGGGCTCATGGAGCATTGTGATGACAATGGTCATGGAGAATATTGATGAAATGGGTCATGGAGCATTGTGCTGAAAGTGGTCATGGATCTTTGTGATGACATGCACCAGGGAGCATTGTGATGACAAGGGCCATGGATCATTGTGATGACAGCGGGCCTGGAGCATTGTGATGACAGGGTTCATGGGGCATTGTGATGACAAGGGCCTTGGAGCATTGTGATGAAAGTGGTCATATGGCATTTTGAATGATAGGGGCCATGGAACATTGTGATGACAAGTGTCATGGAGCCTTGTAATGACAGGGTGCATGGAACATTGTGATGTCACCGCCATGTAGCATTTTAGACAAGGGTCAAGGAGTATTGTGATGATAAGTGCACGGAACATTGCGAAGACAGGTGTCATGGAGCATTGTGATGATAAGGTCATGGAGCCTTGTGATGACAGGGGGCATGGAATACTGTAATGAAAGGGGGCATGGAGCATTGTGATGACAGGGGGCATGGAGCATTGTGAGACAAGTCTCATGGAGCATTGTGTTGAGAGTGGGCTTAGAGCATTGTGGTGACAGGGGGCATGAAACTTTGTGATGACAATGTCATGGAGCATTGTGAGAAAAGTGTTAAGGAGAGTTGTGATGAAAGGGGTCATGGAAGACTCTGATTACAGAGGACATGGAGCATTGTAATGAGAAAGACAAGTAGCATTGTGATGACATGGCTCAGGGAGCATTGTGGGGAAATGGGTCAAGGGGCATTGTGATGACAGGGGTTATGGAGCATTGTGATGAAAGTGGCCATTGAACATTGTGATGAAAGGGGTCAAGGATCATTGTGATTACAGGGATCATGGAGCATTTTGATGACAAGCGCCAAGGATCATTTTGAGGAAACGGGTAATGGAGAGTTGTTATCAAAGGGGTCATGGATCATTGTGATTACAGTGGTCATGGAGCCTTGTGATGACAAGCGCCATGGAGCTTTGTGATGACAAGAGCCATGGAGCATTGTAAGGAAAGGGGTCATGGAGCATTGTGATGAACGTGGTCATGGAGCTTTGTTATGACAATGTTCTTGGCGCATTTTGATGAAAGGGGTCATGGAGCATTGTGATGGAAGGGGTCATGGGGCATTGTGATGAGAAGGGCCATGGAGCATTGTGATGAAAGGGTTCATGGAGCACTGTGATGATAAGGGCATGGAGCCTTGTGATGAAAAGGGGTCATGGAGCATTGTGATGAACAGGGCACATGGAGCATTGTGATGAAAGTGGTCATGGAGCATTGTGATGAAAGACGTCTGGGAGCATTGTGATGAAAGGGGACATGGGGCATTGTGATGGAAAGGGTCATGGAGCATTGTGATGACAGGGGTCATGGGGCATTGTGATGATAAGGGCGTGGAGCATTGTGATGACAGTGGTCACGGAACATTGTGACGAAAAGGGCATGGAGCCTAGTGAGGGACAGTCTAGCGGTCTTGGGACTAAATTCAGTGCCTGAGGTAGGCACAGCATAACGTCTTTAGTTAGCATAAGATGTAGGATATTAACTCGGGACAGGGTTAGGGTGAAGGCTAGGAATCGTGTCAGGAAATGACCTAAGGATAGTGTGAAGACCTTTGTTACTGAGAATATCAGGGCCTTATTCAGAACCAGTGTTAGGGCTTCAGGTAGGGACAGTATCAGGGCCTGACTTAGGGAGAGCGATAGGGTCTGAGTGAGGCCTAGCATCAGACCCTTAGCTGGGGACACTGTCAGGGCATGACTTAGGAGCAGCATCAGGGCCTCTGTTGGATCAGCCTTAGGGTCTTAGTTAAAGACATGACCAGGGTCTGAGTTAGTCACAGCATCAAGGCCTGAGTTAGTTAGGGAAAGCTGCAGGGCCTCACTCAGGGACAGCGTCAGGGCTTACTTTGGGACAGTTTCAGGACCTTGGTAAGACATGGGTCAGGATATTAGCTCCGGATAATGTCAGGACTTTAGATATTGATGGCAGCAGCCCTTAGTTAGAGACAGTGTCAGGCCCTGAGTTACGACTAGCATCAGAGCCTTTGTTGGGTACAATGTACGGGACTGAGTTGGGAGTAGAGTCAGGGCCTTAGTTAGTGACAGTGTCAGGGCCTGACTTCGGGAGAGCGACAGGGCCTGAGTGAGGCCTAGCGTCAGGCCCTTTGCTGGGCACACTGTCAGGGCATGACTCTGGAGCAGCATCAGCGTCTATGCTGGATCAGCATTAAGGTCTTTGTGAAATACATGATCAGGGCCTGAGTTAGTCACAGCTTCAAGGCTTCAGTTAAGGAAAGCTTCAGGGCCTGAGTTAGGGACAGCCTCAGGTCTTCACTTACGGACAGCGTCAGGGCTTACTTTGGGACAGTTTCAGGACCTTGGAAAGACATAGGTCAGGATATTAGCTCAGGATAATGTCAGGACTTTACATACTGATGGCAGCAGGGCCTTAGTTACAGACAGTTTCAGGGCCTGAGTTAGGCCTAGCATCAGTGACTTTGTTAGGTACAGTGTAAGGGACTGAGTTAGGAGTAGTGTCAGGGCCTTGCTTAGGGACAGTGTCAGGGTCTGAGTTAGGTGTACTGTCAGAGACCTAGTTAGGGACAGTGCTAGGGCCTGAGTTACGATTCGTGTCAAGGCCTTATTTAGGACCAATTTCAGGGCCTTAGTTTGGACTAGCATCAGAGCCATTGTTAGGAATCGTATGAGGGCCTGAGTTAGGCGTACTGGCAGGGCCTTAGCTAGGGACAGTGTTACGGCCTGAGTTAGGATTAGTGTCAAGGCCTTATTTAAGACCAATTTTAGGGCTTTAGTTTGGACTAGCAAAAGAGCCTTTGTTAGGTATCATTTCGGGGCCTAAGTTAGGTGCAGTGTCAGGGCCATTGTTAGGGACAGTATCAGGGCCTGACTTAGGAGAAGTTCAGGGCCTTAGCCAGGGAAAGGGTCAGGGCCTTAGTAAGGGATATTATCAGGACCTGAATTAGCAGTAGTGTCAAAAATCCTTAGTGAGGAAAGTTAGGAATAAGTCAGGACTCAGGCCCTGACACTGTCCTTAACTAAGGCCCTGACACTACTCGTAACACAGGCCCTGATCTGATTCCTATCATAGGCCCTGACACTGGTCTTAACTAAGGCCCTGACACTGGCCCTAACTAAAGCTGTGATGCTACTCTTAACTCAGGCACTGACACTGTCCCTAACAAAGCCTCTGACACTACTCCTAACTCAGGCCCTGACACTGTCTCTAACTAAGGCGCTGATACTACTACGAACTCAGCACTGGCACTGTCCCTAACTTAGGCCCTGACTCTACTCCTAACTCAGGAACTGACACTGTCACTAACTAAGGCCCTGACACTGTTCATAACTCACACCCTAACACTACTCCTAAATCACTCCCTGGCAATGTCCCTAACTAAGGCCTTGACACTATTCCTAACTCAGGCACTGATACAATACCTAAGGAAGGCCCTGACATTACTCCTAACTCAGGCCCTGGAAAGGTCCCTAACTAAGGCCGACAAAACTCCTAACTCAGGCACTGACACTGTCCCAAAATAAGGCCCTGAATCTATTCCTAACTGAGGCGCTGATACAATACCTAACGAAGGCACTGATGCTACTCCTAACTAAGGCCCTGACACTACTCCTAACTCAGGCAATGACGCAGTCCATAACTAAGGCCCTGACACTATTCCCAACTCAGGCACTGACAGTGTACGTAACTAAAACCCTGACACTACACCTAACTCAGGCACTGACAGTGTCCCTAACAAGGGCCCTCACACTACTCCCAACTCAGTCACTGACATTTTCCCTAATTGAGGCAATGATACTACCCCCAACTCAGGAACTAAGGCTCTG
Source organism: Balaenoptera physalus (assembly GCF_965194825.1). Lineage (NCBI taxonomy): Eukaryota > Metazoa > Chordata > Mammalia > Artiodactyla > Balaenopteridae > Balaenoptera > Balaenoptera physalus. The sequence continues at coordinate 132,850 of NW_028125375.1, forward strand.
GATCATTGTGATGACAAGCGCCATGGAGCATTGTGATGATAGGAGTCATGGGGCATTGTGATGACAGGGATCTTGGAGCTTTGTGGTGAAAGGGGTCATGGAACTTTGTGATTACAACGACCTGGAGCATTGTGATGACAAGGGTCATGGAGCATTGTGATGACAATCACCATGGATCATTGTGATTAGTGGGGTAATGGAGCATTGTCATGAAAGGGGTCATGGATCATTGTGATTACAGGGAATCAAGGAGCATTGTTTTGACAAGCTCCAGGGATCATTGTGATGAAAGGGGAAAAGGAGAATTGTGATGAAAGGAATCATGGATCATTGTGATGACAGGGATCATGGAGCATTGTTACGACAAGAGAGAAGGAGCACTGTGATGCCAAGGGCCATGGATCATGGTGATGACAGGGGTCAGGGAGCATTGTAATGACAGGGCTCATGGAGCATTGTGATGACAATGGTCATGGAGAATATTGATGAAATGGGCATGGAGCATTGTGCTGAAAGTGGTCATGGATCTTTGTGATGACATGCACCAGGGAGCATTGTGATGACAAGGGCCATGGATCATTGTGATGACAGCGGGCCTGGAGCATTGTGATGACAGGGTTCATGGGGCATTGTGATGACAAGGGCCTTGGAGCATTGTGATGAAAGTGGTCATATGGCATTTTGAATGATAGGGGCCATGGAACATTGTGATGACAAGTGTCATGGAGCCTTGTAATGACAGGGTGCATGGAACATTGTGATGTCACCGCCATGTAGCATTTTAGACAAGGGTCAAGGAGTATTGTGATGATAAGTGCACGGAACATTGCGAAGACAGGTGTCATGGAGCATTGTGATGATAAGGTCATGGAGCCTTGTGATGACAGGGGGCATGGAATACTGTAATGAAAGGGGGCATGGAGCATTGTGATGACAGGGGGCATGGAGCATTGTGATGAAAAGGGCATGGAGCATTGTGAGACAAGTCTCATGGAGCATTGTGTTGAGAGTGGGCTTAGAGCATTGTGGTGACAGGGGGCATGAAACTTTGTGATGACAATGTCATGGAGCATTGTGAGAAAAGTGTTAAGGAGAGTTGTGATGAAAGGGGTCATGGAAGACTCTGATTACAGAGGACATGGAGCATTGTAATGAGAAAGACAAGTAGCATTGTGATGACATGGCTCAGGGAGCATTGTGGGGAAATGGGTCAAGGGGCATTGTGATGACAGGGGTTATGGAGCATTGTGATGAAAGCGGCCATGGAACATTGTGATGAAAGGGGTCAAGGATCATTGTGATTACAGGGATCATGGAGCATTGTGATGACAAGCGCCAAGGATCATTTTGAGGAAATGGGTAATGGAGAGTTGTTATCAAAGGGCTCATGGATCATTGTGATTACAGTGGTCATGGAGCCTTGTGATGACAAGCGCCATGGAGCTTTGTGATGACAAGAGCCATGGAACATTGTAAGGAAAGGGGTCATGGAGCATTGTGATGAACGTGGTCATGGAGCTTTGTTATGACAATGTTCATGGCGCATTTTGATGAAAGGGGTCATGGAGCATTGTGATGGAAGGGGTCATGGGGCATTGTGATGAGAAGGGCCATGGAGCATTGTGATGAAAGGGTTCATGGAGCACTGTGATGATAAGGGCATGGAGCCTTGTGATGAAAAGGGGTCATGGAGCATTGTGATGAACAGGGCACATGGAGCATTGTGATGAAAGTGGTCATGGAGCATTGTGATGAAAGACGTCTGGGAGCATTGTGATGAAAGGGGCCATGGGGCATTGTGATGGAAAGGGTCATGGAGCATTGTGATGACAGGGGTCATGGGGCATTGTGATGATAAGGGCGTGGAGCATTGTGATGACAGTGGTCACGGAACATTGTGACGAAAAGGGCATGGAGCCTAGTGAGGGACAGTCTAGCGGTCTTGGGACTAAATTCAGTGCCTGAGGTAGGCACAGCATAACGTCTTTAGTTAGCATAAGAGGTAGGATATTAACTCGGGACAGGGTTAGGGTGAAGGCTAGGAATCGTGTCAGGAAATGACCTAAGGATAGTGTGAAGACCTTTGTTACTGAGAATATCAGGGCCTTATTCAGAACCAGTGTTAGGGCTTCAGGTAGGGACAGTATCAGGGCCTGACTTAGGGAGAGCGATAGGGTCTGAGTGAGGCCTAGCATCAGACCCTTAGCTGGGGACACTGTCAGGGCATGACTTAGGAGCAGCATCAGGGCCTCTGTTGGATCAGCCTTAGGGTCTTAGTTAAAGACATGACCAGGGTCTGAGTTAGTCACAGCATCAAGGCCTGAGTTAGTTAGGGAAAGCTGCAGGGCCTCACTCAGGGACAGCGTCAGGGCTTACTTTGGGACAGTTTCAGGACCTTGGTAAGACATGGGTCAGGATATTAGCTCCGGATAATGTCAGGACTTTAGATATTGATGGCAGCAGCCCTTAGTTAGAGACAGTGTCAGGCCCTGAGTTACGACTAGCATCAGAGCCTTTGTTGGGTACAATGTACGGGACTGAGTTGGGAGTAGAGTCAGGGCCTTAGTTAGTGACAGTGTCAGGGCCTGACTTCGGGAGAGCGACAGGGCCTGAGTGAGGCCTAGCGTCAGGCCCTTTGCTGGGCACACTGTCAGGGCATGACTCTGGAGCAGCATCAGCGTCTATGCTGGATCAGCATTAAGGTCTTTGTGAAATACATGATCAGGGCCTGAGTTAGTCACAGCTTCAAGGCTTCAGTTAAGGAAAGCTTCAGGGCCTGAGTTAGGGACAGCCTCAGGTCTTCACTTACGGACAGCGTCAGGGCTTGCTTTGGGACAGTTTCAGGACCTTGGAAAGACATAGGTCAGGATATTAGCTCAGGATAATGTCAGGACTTTACATACTGATGGCAGCAGGGCCTTAGTTACAGACAGTTTCAGGGCCTGAGTTAGGCCTAGCATCAGTGACTTTGTTAGGTACAGTGTAAGGGACTGAGTTAGGAGTAGTGTCAGGGCCTTGCTTAGGGACAGTGTCAGGGTCTGAGTTAGGTGTACTGTCAGAGACCTAGTTAGGGACAGTGCTAGGGCCTGAGTTACGATTCGTGTCAAGGCCTTATTTAGGACCAATTTCAGGGCCTTAGTTTGGACTAGCATCAGAGCCATTGTTAGGAATCGTATGAGGGCCTGAGTTAGGCGTACTGTCAGGGCTTAAGCTAGGGACAGTGTTACGGCCTGAGTTAGGATTAGTGTCAAGGCCTTATTTAAGACCAATTTTAGGGCTTTAGTTTGGACTAGCAACAGAGCCTTTGTTAGGTACCATTTCGGGGCCTAAGTTAGGTGTAGTGTCAGGGCCATTGTTAGGGACAGTATCAGGGCCTGACTTAGGAGAAGTTCAGGGCCTTAGCCAGGGAAAGGGTCAGGGCCTTAGTAAGGGATATTATCAGGACCTGAATTAGCAGTAGTGTCAAAAATCCTTAGTGAGGAAAGTTAGGAATAAGTCAGGACTCAGGCCCTGACACTGTCCTTAACTAAGGCCCTGACACTACTCGTAACACAGGCCCTGATCTGATTCCTATCATAGGCCCTGACACTGGTCTTAACTAAGGCCCTGACACTGGCCCTAACTAAAGCTGTGACGCTACTCTTAACTCAGGCACTGACACTGTCCCTAACAAAGCCTCTGACACTACTCCTAACTCAGGCCCTGACACTGTCTCTAACTAAGGCCCTGATACTACTACGAACTCAGCACTGGCACTGTCCCTAACTTAGGCCCTGACTCTACTCCTAACTCAGGAACTGACACTGTCACTAACTAAGGCCCTGACACTGTTCATAACTCACACCCTAACACTACTCCTAAATCACTCCCTGGCAATGTCCCTAACTAAGGCCTTGACACTATTCCTAACTCAGGCACTGATACAATACCTAAGGAAGGCCCTGACATTACTCCTAACTCAGGCCCTGGAAAGGTCCCTAACTAAGGCCGACAAAACTCCTAACTCAGGCACTGACACTGTCCCAAAATAAGGCCCTGAATCTATTCCTAACTGAGGCGCTGATACAATACCTAACGAAGGCACTGATGCTACTCCTAACTAAGGCCCTGACACTACTCCTAACTCAGGCAATGACGCAGTCCATAACTAAGGCCCTGACACTATTCCCAACTCAGGCACTGACAGTGTACGTAACTAAAACCCTGACACTACACCTAACTCAGGCACTGACAGTGTCCCTAACAAGGGCCCTCACACTACTCCCAACTCAGTCACTGACATTTTCCCTAATTGAGGCAATGATACTACCCCCAACTCAGGAACTAAGGCTGTGGATCATTGTGATGACAAGCGCCATGGAGCATTGTGATGATAGGAGTCATGGGGCATTGTGATGACAGGGATCTTGGAGCTTTGTGGTGAAAGGGGTCATGGAACTTTGTGATTACAACGACCTGGAGCATTGTGATGACAAGGGTCATGGAGCATTGTGATGACAATCACCATGGATCATTGTGATTAGTGGGGTAATGGAGCATTGTCATGAAAGGGGTCATGGATCATTGTGATTACAGGGAATCAAGGAGCATTGTTTTGACAAGCTCCAGGGATCATTGTGATGAAAGGGGAAAAGGAGAATTGTGATGAAAGGAATCATGGATCATTGTGATGACAGGGATCATGGAGCATTGTTACGACAAGAGAGAAGGAGCACTGTGATGCCAAGGGCCATGGATCATGGTGATGACAGGGGTCAGGGAGCATTGTAATGACAGGGCTCATGGAGCATTGTGATGACAATGGTCATGGAGAATATTGATGAAATGGGCATGGAGCATTGTGCTGAAAGTGGTCATGGATCTTTGTGATGACATGCACCAGGGAGCATTGTGATGACAAGGGCCATGGATCATTGTGATGACAGCGGGCCTGGAGCATTGTGATGACAGGGTTCATGGGGCATTGTGATGACAAGGGCCTTGGAGCATTGTGATGAAAGTGGTCATATGGCATTTTGAATGATAGGGGCCATGGAACATTGTGATGACAAGTGTCATGGAGCCTTGTAATGACAGGGTGCATGGAACATTGTGATGTCACCGCCATGTAGCATTTTAGACAAGGGTCAAGGAGTATTGTGATGATAAGTGCACGGAACATTGCGAAGACAGGTGTCATGGAGCATTGTGATGATAAGGTCATGGAGCCTTGTGATGACAGGGGGCATGGAATACTGTAATGAAAGGGGGCATGGAGCATTGTGATGACAGGGGGCATGGAGCATTGTGATGAAAAGGGCATGGAGCATTGTGAGACAAGTCTCATGGAGCATTGTGTTGAGAGTGGGCTTAGAGCATTGTGGTGACAGGGGGCATGAAACTTTGTGATGACAATGTCATGGAGCATTGTGAGAAAAGTGTTAAGGAGAGTTGTGATGAAAGGGGTCATGGAAGACTCTGATTACAGAGGACATGGAGCATTGTAATGAGAAAGACAAGTAGCATTGTGATGACATGGCTCAGGGAGCATTGTGGGGAAATGGGTCAAGGGGCATTGTGATGACAGGGGTTATGGAGCATTGTGATGAAAGCGGCCATGGAACATTGTGATGAAAGGGGTCAAGGATCATTGTGATTACAGGGATCATGGAGCATTGTGATGACAAGCGCCAAGGATCATTTTGAGGAAATGGGTAATGGAGAGTTGTTATCAAAGGGCTCATGGATCATTGTGATTACAGTGGTCATGGAGCCTTGTGATGACAAGCGCCATGGAGCTTTGTGATGACAAGAGCCATGGAACATTGTAAGGAAAGGGGTCATGGAGCATTGTGATGAACGTGGTCATGGAGCTTTGTTATGACAATGTTCATGGCGCATTTTGATGAAAGGGGTCATTCAGCATTGTGATGGAAGGGGTCATGGGGCATTGTGATGAGAAGGGCCATGGAGCATTGTGATGAAAGGGTTCATGGAGCACTGTGATGATAAGGGCATGGGGCATTGTGATGAAAAGGGGTCATGGAGCATTGTGATGAACAGGGCACATGGAGCATTGTGATGAAAGTGGTCATGGAGCATTGTGATGAAAGACGTCTGGGAGCATTGTGATGAAAGGGGCCATGGGGCATTGTGATGGAAAGGGTCATGGAGCATTGTGATGACAGGGGTCATGGGGCATTGTGATGATAAGGGCGTGGAGCATTGTGATGACAGTGGTCACGGAACATTGTGACGAAAAGGGCATGGAGCCTAGTGAGGGACAGTCTAGCGGTCTTGGGACTAAATTCAGTGCCTGAGGTAGGCACAGCATAACGTCTTTAGTTAGCATAAGAGGTAGGATATTAACTCGGGACAGGGTTAGGGTGAAGGCTAGGAATCGTGTCAGGAAATGACCTAAGGATAGTGTGAAGACCTTTGTTACTGAGAATATCAGGGCCTTATTCAGAACCAGTGTTAGGGCTTCAGGTAGGGACAGTATCAGGGCCTGACTTAGGGAGAGCGATAGGGTCTGAGTGAGGCCTAGCATCAGACCCTTAGCTGGGGACACTGTCAGGGCATGACTTAGGAGCAGCATCAGGGCCTCTGTTGGATCAGCCTTAGGGTCTTAGTTAAAGACATGACCAGGGTCTGAGTTAGTCACAGCATCAAGGCCTGAGTTAGTTAGGGAAAGCTGCAGGGCCTCACTCAGGGACAGCGTCAGGGCTTACTTTGGGACAGTTTCAGGACCTTGGTAAGACATGGGTCAGGATATTAGCTCCGGATAATGTCAGGACTTTAGATATTGATGGCAGCAGCCCTTAGTTAGAGACAGTGTCAGGCCCTGAGTTACGACTAGCATCAGAGCCTTTGTTGGGTACAATGTACGGGACTGAGTTGGGAGTAGAGTCAGGGCCTTAGTTAGTGACAGTGTCAGGGCCTGACTTCGGGAGAGCGACAGGGCCTGAGTGAGGCCTAGCGTCAGGCCCTTTGCTGGGCACACTGTCAGGGCATGACTCTGGAGCAGCATCAGCGTCTATGCTGGATCAGCATTAAGGTCTTTGTGAAATACATGATCAGGGCCTGAGTTAGTCACAGCTTCAAGGCTTCAGTTAAGGAAAGCTTCAGGGCCTGAGTTAGGGACAGCCTCAGGTCTTCACTTACGGACAGCGTCAGGGCTTACTTTGGGACAGTTTCAGGACCTTGGAAAGACATAGGTCAGGATATTAGCTCAGGATAATGTCAGGACTTTACATACTGATGGCAGCAGGGCCTTAGTTACAGACAGTTTCAGGGCCTGAGTTAGGCCTAGCATCAGTGACTTTGTTAGGTACAGTGTAAGGGACTGAGTTAGGAGTAGTGTCAGGGCCTTGCTTAGGGACAGTGTCAGGGTCTGAGTTAGGTGTACTGTCAGAGACCTAGTTAGGGACAGTGCTAGGGCCTGAGTTACGATTCGTGTCAAGGCCTTATTTAGGACCAATTTCAGGGCCTTAGTTTGGACTAGCATCAGAGCCATTGTTAGGAATCGTATGAGGGCCTGAGTTAGGCGTACTGTCAGGGCTTAAGCTAGGGACAGTGTTACGGCCTGAGTTAGGATTAGTGTCAAGGCCTTATTTAAGACCAATTTTAGGGCTTTAGTTTGGACTAGCAACAGAGCCTTTGTTAGGTACCATTTCGGGGCCTAAGTTAGGTGTAGTGTCAGGGCCATTGTTAGGGACAGTATCAGGGCCTGACTTAGGAGAAGTTCAGGGCCTTAGCCAGGGAAAGGGTCAGGGCCTTAGTAAGGGATATTATCAGGACCTGAATTAGCAGTAGTGTCAAAAATCCTTAGTGAGGAAAGTTAGGAATAAGTCAGGACTCAGGCCCTGACACTGTCCTTAACTAAGGCCCTGACACTACTCGTAACACAGGCCCTGATCTGATTCCTATCATAGGCCCTGACACTGGTCTTAACTAAGGCCCTGACACTGGCCCTAACTAAAGCTGTGACGCTACTCTTAACTCAGGCACTGACACTGTCCCTAACAAAGCCTCTGACACTACTCCTAACTCAGGCCCTGACACTGTCTCTAACTAAGGCCCTGATACTACTACGAACTCAGCACTGGCACTGTCCCTAACTTAGGCCCTGACTCTACTCCTAACTCAGGAACTGACACTGTCACTAACTAAGGCCCTGACACTGTTCATAACTCACACCCTAACACTACTCCTAAATCACTCCCTGGCAATGTCCCTAACTAAGGCCTTGACACTATTCCTAACTCAGGCACTGATACAATACCTAAGGAAGGCCCTGACATTACTCCTAACTCAGGCCCTGGAAAGGTCCCTAACTAAGGCCGACAAAACTCCTAACTCAGGCACTGACACTGTCCCAAAATAAGGCCCTGAATCTATTCCTAACTGAGGCGCTGATACAATACCTAACGAAGGCACTGATGCTACTCCTAACTAAGGCCCTGACACTACTCCTAACTCAGGCAATGACGCAGTCCATAACTAAGGCCCTGACACTATTCCCAACTCAGGCACTGACAGTGTACGTAACTAAAACCCTGACACTACACCTAACTCAGGCACTGACAGTGTCCCTAACAAGGGCCCTCACACTACTCCCAACTCAGTCACTGACATTTTCCCTAATTGAGGCAATGATACTACCCCCAACTCAGGAACTAAGGCTGTGGATCATTGTGATGACAAGCGCCATGGAGCATTGTGATGATAGGAGTCATGGGGCATTGTGATGACAGGGATCTTGGAGCTTTGTGGTGAAAGGGGTCATGGAACTTTGTGATTACAACGACCTGGAGCATTGTGATGACAAGGGTCATGGAGCATTGTGATGACAATCACCATGGATCATTGTGATTAGTGGGGTAATGGAGCATTGTCATGAAAGGGGTCATGGATCATTGTGATTACAGGGAATCAAGGAGCATTGTTTTGACAAGCTCCAGGGATCATTGTGATGAAAGAGGAAAAGGAGAATTGTGATGAAAGGAATCATGGATCATTGTGATGACAGGGATCATGGAGCATTGTTACGACAAGAGAGAAGGAGCACTGTGATGCCAAGGGCCATGGATCATGGTGATGACAGGGGTCAGGGAGCATTGTAATGACAGGGCTCATGGAGCATTGTGATGACAATGGTCATGGAGAATATTGATGAAATGGGCATGGAGCATTGTGCTGAAAGTGGTCATGGATCTTTGTGATGACATGCACCAGGGAGCATTGTGATGACAAGGGCCATGGATCATTGTGATGACAGCGGGCCTGGAGCATTGTGATGACAGGGTTCATGGGGCATTGTGATGACAAGGGCCTTGGAGCATTGTGATGAAAGTGGTCATATGGCATTTTGAATGATAGGGGCCATGGAACATTGTGATGACAAGTGTCATGGAGCCTTGTAATGACAGGGTGCATGGAACATTGTGATGTCACCGCCATGTAGCATTTTAGACAAGGGTCAAGGAGTATTGTGATGATAAGTGCACGGAACATTGCGAAGACAGGTGTCATGGAGCATTGTGATGATAAGGTCATGGAGCCTTGTGATGACAGGGGGCATGGAATACTGTAATGAAAGGGGGCATGGAGCATTGTGATGACAGGGGGCATGGAGCATTGTGATGAAAAGGGCATGGAGCATTGTGAGACAAGTCTCATGGAGCATTGTGTTGAGAGTGGGCTTAGAGCATTGTGGTGACAGGGGGCATGAAACTTTGTGATGACAATGTCATGGAGCATTGTGAGAAAAGTGTTAAGGAGAGTTGTGATGAAAGGGGTCATGGAAGACTCTGATTACAGAGGACATGGAGCATTGTAATGAGAAAGACAAGTAGCATTGTGATGACATGGCTCAGGGAGCATTGTGGGGAAATGGGTCAAGGGGCATTGTGATGACAGGGGTTATGGAGCATTGTGATGAAAGCGGCCATGGAACATTGTGATGAAAGGGGTCAAGGATCATTGTGATTACAGGGATCATGGAGCATTGTGATGACAAGCGCCAAGGATCATTTTGAGGAAATGGGTAATGGAGAGTTGTTATCAAAGGGCTCATGGATCATTGTGATTACAGTGGTCATGGAGCCTTGTGATGACAAGCGCCATGGAGCTTTGTGATGACAAGAGCCATGGAACATTGTAAGGAAAGGGGTCATGGAGCATTGTGATGAACGTGGTCATGGAGCTTTGTTATGACAATGTTCATGGCGCATTTTGATGAAAGGGTCATGGAGCATTGTGATGGAAGGGGTCATGGGGCATTGTGATGAGAAGGGCCATGGAGCATTGTGATGAAAGGGTTCATGGAGCACTGTGATGATAAGGGCATGGAGCCTTGTGATGAAAAGGGGTCATGGAGCATTGTGATGAACAGGGCACATGGAGCATTGTGATGAAAGTGGTCATGGAGCATTGTGATGAAAGACGTCTGGGAGCATTGTGATGAAAGGGGCCATGGGGCATTGTGATGGAAAGGGTCATGGAGCATTGTGATGACAGGGGTCATGGGGCATTGTGATGATAAGGGCGTGGAGCATTGTGATGACAGTGGTCACGGAACATTGTGACGAAAAGGGCATGGAGCCTAGTGAGGGACAGTCTAGCGGTCTTGGGACTAAATTCAGTGCCTGAGGTAGGCACAGCATAACGTCTTTAGTTAGCATAAGAGGTAGGATATTAACTCGGGACAGGGTTAGGGTGAAGGCTAGGAATCGTGTCAGGAAATGACCTAAGGATAGTGTGAAGACCTTTGTTACTGAGAATATCAGGGCCTTATTCAGAACCAGTGTTAGGGCTTCAGGTAGGGACAGTATCAGGGCCTGACTTAGGGAGAGCGATAGGGTCTGAGTGAGGCCTAGCATCAGACCCTTAGCTGGGGACACTGTCAGGGCATGACTTAGGAGCAGCATCAGGGCCTCTGTTGGATCAGCCTTAGGGTCTTAGTTAAAGACATGACCAGGGTCTGAGTTAGTCACAGCATCAAGGCCTGAGTTAGTTAGGGAAAGCTGCAGGGCCTCACTCAGGGACAGCGTCAGGGCTTACTTTGGGACAGTTTCAGGACCTTGGTAAGACATGGGTCAGGATATTAGCTCCGGATAATGTCAGGACTTTAGATATTGATGGCAGCAGCCCTTAGTTAGAGATAGTGTCAGGCCCTGAGTTACGACTAGCATCAGAGCCTTTGTTGGGTACAATGTACGGGATTGAGTTGGGAGTAGAGTCAGGGCCTTAGTTAGTGACAGTGTCAGGGCCTGACTTCGGGAGAGCGACAGGGCCTGAGTGAGGCCTAGCGTCAGGCCCTTTGCTGGGCACACTGTCAGGGCATGACTCTGGAGCAGCATCAGCGTCTATGCTGGATCAGCATTAAGGTCTTTGTGAAATACATGATCAGGGCCTGAGTTAGTCACAGCTTCAAGGCTGCAGTTAAGGAAAGCTTCAGGGCCTGAGTTAGGGACAGCCTCAGGTCTTCACTTACGGACAGCGTCAGGGCTTACTTTGGGACAGTTTCAGGACCTTGGAAAGACATAGGTCAGGATATTAGCTCAGGATAATGTCAGGACTTTACATACTGATGGCAGCAGGGCCTTAGTTACAGACAGTTTCAGGGCCTGAGTTAGGCCTAGCATCAGTGACTTTGTTAGGTACAGTGTAAGGGACTGAGTTAGGAGTAGTGTCAGGGCCTTGCTTAGGGACAGTGTCAGGGTCTGAGTTAGGTGTACTGTCAGAGACCTAGTTAGGGACAGTGCTAGGGCCTGAGTTACGATTCGTGTCAAGGCCTTATTTAGGACCAATTTCAGGGCCTTAGTTTGGACTAGCATCAGAGCCATTGTTAGGAATCGTATGAGGGCCTGAGTTAGGCGTACTGTCAGGGCCTTAGCTAGGGACAGTGTTAGGGCCTGAGTTAGGATTAGTGTCAAGGCCTTATTTAAGACCAATTTTAGGGCTTTAGTTTGGACTAGCAACAGAGCCTTTGTTAGGTATCATTTCGGGGCCTAAGTTAGGTGTAGTGTCAGGGCCATTGTTAGGGACAGTATCAGGGCCTGACTTAGGAGAAGTTCAGGGCCTTAGCCAGGGAAAGGGTCAGGGCCTTAGTAAGGGATATTATCAGGACCTGAATTAGCAGTAGTGTCAAAAATCCTTAGTGAGGAAAGTTAGGAATAAGTCAGGACTCAGGCCCTGACACTGTCCTTAACTAAGGCCCTGACACTACTCGTAACACAGGCCCTGATCTGATTCCTATCATAGGCCCTGACACTGGTCTTAACTAAGGCCCTGACACTGGCCCTAACTAAAGCTGTGACGCTACTCTTAACTCAGGCACTGACACTGTCCCTAACAAAGCCTCTGACACTACTCCTAACTCAGGCCCTGACACTGTCTCTAACTAAGGCCCTGATACTACTACGAACTCAGCACTGGCACTGTCCCTAACTTAGGCCCTGACTCTACTCCTAACTCAGGAACTGACACTGTCACTAACTAAGGCCCTGACACTGTTCATAACTCACACCCTAACACTACTCCTAAATCACTCCCTGGCAATGTCCCTAACTAAGGCCTTGACACTATTCCTAACTCAGGCACTGATACAATACCTAAGGAAGGCCCTGACATTACTCCTAACTCAGGCCCTGGAAAGGTCCCTAACTAAGGCCGACAAAACTCCTAACTCAGGCACTGACACTGTCCCAAAATAAGGCCCTGAATCTATTCCTAACTGAGGCGCTGATACAATACCTAACGAAGGCACTGATGCTACTCCTAACTAAGGCCCTGACACTACTCCTAACTCAGGCAATGACACAGTCCATAACTAAGGCCCTGACACTATTCCCAACTCAGGCACTGACAGTGTACGTAACTAAAACCCTGACACTACACCTAACTCAGGCACTGACAGTGTCCCTAACAAGGGCCCTCACACTACTCCCAACTCAGTCACTGACATTTTCCCTAATTGAGGCAATGATACTACCCCCAACTCAGGAACTAAGGCTGTGGATCATTGTGATGACAAGCGCCATGGAGCATTGTGATGATAGGAGTCATGGGGCATTGTGATGACAGGGATCTTGGAGCTTTGTGGTGAAAGGGGTCATGGAACTTTGTGATTACAACGACCTGGAGCATTGTGATGACAAGGGTCATGGAGCATTGTGATGACAATCACCATGGATCATTGTGATTAGTGGGGTAATGGAGCATTGTCATGAAAGGGGTCATGGATCATTGTGATTACAGGGAATCAAGGAGCATTGTTTTGACAAGCTCCAGGGATCATTGTGATGAAAGGGGAAAAGGAGAATTGTGATGAAAGGAATCATGGATCATTGTGATGACAGGGATCATGGAGCATTGTTACGACAAGAGAGAAGGAGCACTGTGATGCCAAGGGCCATGGATCATGGTGATGACAGGGGTCAGGGAGCATTGTAATGACAGGGCTCATGGAGCATTGTGATGACAATGGTCATGGAGAATATTGATGAAATGGGTCATGGAGCATTGTGCTGAAAGTGGTCATGGATCTTTGTGATGACATGCACCAGGGAGCATTGTGATGACAAGGGCCATGGATCATTGTGATGACAGCGGGCCTGGAGCATTGTGATGACAGGGTTCATGGGGCATTGTGATGACAAGGGCCTTGGAGCATTGTGATGAAAGTGGTCATATGGCATTTTGAATGATAGGGGCCATGGAACATTGTGATGACAAGTGTCATGGAGCCTTGTAATGACAGGGTGCATGGAACATTGTGATGTCACCGCCATGTAGCATTTTAGACAAGGGTCAAGGAGTATTGTGATGATAAGTGCACGGAACATTGCGAAGACAGGTGTCATGGAGCAGTGTGATGATAAGGTCATGGAGCCTTGTGATGACAGGGGGCATGGAATACTGTAATGAAAGGGGGCATGGAGCATTGTGATGACAGGGGGCATGGAGCATTGTGATGAAAAGGGCATGGAGCATTGTGAGACAAGTCTCATGGAGCATTGTGTTGAGAGTGGGCTTAGAGCATTGTGGTGACAGGGGGCATGAAACTTTGTGATGACAATGTCATGGAGCATTGTGAGAAAAGTGTTAAGGAGAGTTGTGATGAAAGGGGTCATGGAAGACTCTGATTACAGAGGACATGGAGCATTGTAATGAGAAAGACAAGTAGCATTGTGATGACATGGCTCAGGGAGCATTGTGGGGAAATGGGTCAAGGGGCATTGTGATGACAGGGGTTATGGAGCATTGTGATGAAAGCGGCCATGGAACATTGTGATGAAAGGGGTCAAGGATCATTGTGATTACAGGGATCATGGAGCATTGTGATGACAAGCGCCAAGGATCATTTTGAGGAAATGGGTAATGGAGAGTTGTTATCAAAGGGGTCATGGATCATTGTGATTACAGTGGTCATGGAGCCTTGTGATGACAAGCGCCATGGAGTTTTGTGATGACAAGAGCCATGAAGCATTGTAAGGAAAGGGGTCATGGAGCATTGTGATGAACGTGGTCATGGAGCTTTGTTATGACAATGTTCTTGGCGCATTTTGATGAAAGGGGTCATGGAGCATTGTGATGGAAGGGGTCATGGGGCATTGTGATGAGAAGGGCCATGGAGCATTGTGATGAAAGGGTTCATGGAGCACTGTGATGATAAGGGCATGGAGCCTTGTGATGAAAATGGTCATGGAGCATTGTGATGAAAAGGGCTCATGGAGCATTGTGATGAACAGGGCACATGGAGCACTGTGATGAAAGTGGTCATGGAGCATTGTGATGAAAGACGTCTGGGAGCATTGTGATGAAAGGGGCCATGGGGCATTGTGATGGAAGGGGTCATGGAGCATTGTGATGACAGGGGTCATGGGGCATTGTGATGATAAGGGCGTGGAGCATTGTGATGACAGTGGTCACGGAACATTGTGACGATAAGGGCATGGAGCCTAGTGAGGGACAGTCTAGCGGTCTTGGGACTAAATTCAGTGCCTGAGGTAGGCACAGCATAACGTCTTTAGTTAGCATAAGAGGTAGGATATTAACTCGGGACAGGGTTAGGGTGAAGGCTAGGAATCGTGCCAGGAAATGACCTAAGGATAGTGTGAAGACCTTTGTTACTGAGAATATCAGGGCCTTATTCAGAACCAGTGTTAGGGCTTCAGGTAGGGACAGTATCAGGGCCTGACTTAGGGAGAGCGATAGGGTCTGAGTGAGGCCTAGCATCAGACCCTTAGCTGGGGACACTGTCAGGGCATGACTTAGGAGCAGCATCAGGGCCTCTGTTGGATCAGCCTTAGGGTCTTAGTTAAAGACATGACCAGGGTCTGAGTTAGTCACAGCATCAAGGCCTGAGTTAGTTAGGGAAAGCTGCAGGGCCTCACTCAGGGACAGCGTCAGGGCTTACTTTGGGACAGTTTCAGGACCTTGGTAAGACATGGGTCAGGATATTAGCTCCGGATAATGTCAGGACTTTAGATATTGATGGCAGCAGCCCTTAGTTAGAGACAGTGTCAGGCCCTGAGTTACGACTAGCATCAGAGCCTTTGTTGGGTACAATGTACGGGACTGAGTTGGGAGTAGAGTCAGGGCCTTAGTTAGTGACAGTGTCAGGGCCTGACTTCGGGAGAGCGACAGGGCCTGAGTGAGGCCTAGCGTCAGGCCCTTTGCTGGGCACACTGTCAGGGCATGACTCTGGAGCAGCATCAGCGTCTATGCTGGATCAGCATTAAGGTCTTTGTGAAATACATGATCAGGGCCTGAGTTAGTCACAGCTTCAAGGCTTCAGTTAAGGAAAGCTTCAGGGCCTGAGTTAGGGACAGCCTCAGGTCTTCACTTACGGACAGCGTCAGGGCTTACTTTGGGACAGTTTCAGGACCTTGGAAAGACATAGGTCAGGATATTAGCTCAGGATAATGTCAGGACTTTACATACTGATGGCAGCAGGGCCTTAGTTACAGACAGTTTCAGGGCCTGAGTTAGGCCTAGCATCAGTGACTTTGTTAGGTACAGTGTAAGGGACTGAGTTAGGAGTAGTGTCAGGGCCTTGCTTAGGGACAGTGTCAGGGTCTGAGTTAGGTGTACTGTCAGAGACCTAGTTAGGGACAGTGCTAGGGCCTGAGTTACGATTCGTGTCAAGGCCTTATTTAGGACCAATTTCAGGGCCTTAGTTTGGACTAGCATCAGAGCCATTGTTAGGAATCGTATGAGGGCCTGAGTTAGGCGTACTGTCAGGGCCTTAGCTAGGGACAGTGTTAGGGCCTGAGTTAGGATTAGTGTCAAGGCCTTATTTAAGACCAATTTTAGGGCTTTAGTTTGGACTAGCAACAGAGCCTTTGTTAGGTATCATTTCGGGGCCTAAGTTAGGTGTAGTGTCAGGGCCATTGTTAGGGACAGTATCAGGGCCTGACTTCGGAGAAGTTCAGGGCCTTAGCCAGGGAAAGGGTCAGGGCCTTAGTAAGGGATATTATCAGGACCTGAATTAGCAGTAGTGTCAAAAATCCTTAGTGAGGAAAGTTAGGAATAAGTCAGGACTCAGGCCCTGACACTGTCCTTAACTAAGGCCCTGACACTACTCGTAACACAGGCCCTGATCTGATTCCTATCATAGGCCCTGACACTGGTCTTAACTAAGGCCCTGACACTGGCCCTAACTAAAGCTGTGACGCTACTCTTAACTCAGGCACTGACACTGTCCCTAACAAAGCCTCTGACACTACTCCTAACTCAGGCCCTGACACTGTCTCTAACTAAGGCCCTGATACTACTACGAACTCAGCACTGGCACTGTCCCTAACTTAGGCCCTGACTCTACTCCTAACTCAGGAACTGACACTGTCACTAACTAAGGCCCTGACACTGTTCATAACTCACACCCTAACACTACTCCTAAATCACTCCCTGGCAATGTCCCTAACTAAGGCCTTGACACTATTCCTAACTCAGGCACTGATACAATACCTAAGGAAGGCCCTGACATTACTCCTAACTCAGGCCCTGGAAAGGTCCCTAACTAAGGCCGACAAAACTCCTAACTCAGGCACTGACACTGTCCCAAAATAAGGCCCTGAATCTATTCCTAACTGAGGCGCTGATACAATACCTAACGAAGGCACTGATGCTACTCCTAACTAAGGCCCTGACACTACTCCTAACTCAGGCAATGACACAGTCCATAACTAAGGCCCTGACACTATTCCCAACTCAGGCACTGACAGTGTACGTAACTAAAACCCTGACACTACACCTAACTCAGGCACTGACAGTGTCCCTAACAAGGGCCCTCACACTACTCCCAACTCAGTCACTGACATTTTCCCTAATTGAGGCAATGATACTACCCCCAACTCAGGAACTAAGGCTGTGGATCATTGTGATGACAAGCGCCATGGAGCATTGTGATGATAGGAGTCATGGGGCATTGTGATGACAGGGATCTTGGAGCTTTGTGGTGAAAGGGGTCATGGAACTTTGTGATTACAACGACCTGGAGCATTGTGATGACAAGGGTCATGGAGCATTGTGATGACAATCACCATGGATCATTGTGATTAGTGGGGTAATGGAGCATTGTCATGAAAGGGGTCATGGATCATTGTGATTACAGGGAATCAAGGAGCATTGTTTTGACAAGCTCCAGGGATCATTGTGATGAAAGGGGAAAAGGAGAATTGTGATGAAAGGAATCATGGATCATTGTGATGACAGGGATCATGGAGCATTGTTACGACAAGAGAGAAGGAGCACTGTGATGCCAAGGGCCATGGATCATGGTGATGACAGGGGTCAGGGAGCATTGTAATGACAGGGCTCATGGAGCATTGTGATGACAATGGTCATGGAGAATATTGATGAAATGGGTCATGGAGCATTGTGCTGAAAGTGGTCATGGATCTTTGTGATGACATGCACCAGGGAGCATTGTGATGACAAGGGCCATGGATCATTGTGATGACAGCGGGCCTGGAGCATTGTGATGACAGGGTTCATGGGGCATTGTGATGACAAGGGCCTTGGAGCATTGTGATGAAAGTGGTCATATGGCATTTTGAATGATAGGGGCCATGGAACATTGTGATGACAAGTGTCATGGAGCCTTGTAATGACAGGGTGCATGGAACATTGTGATGTCACCGCCATGTAGCATTTTAGACAAGGGTCAAGGAGTATTGTGATGATAAGTGCACGGAACATTGCGAAGACAGGTGTCATGGAGCAGTGTGATGATAAGGTCATGGAGCCTTGTGATGACAGGGGGCATGGAATACTGTAATGAAAGGGGGCATGGAGCATTGTGATGACAGGGGGCATGGAGCATTGTGATGAAAAGGGCATGGAGCATTGTGAGACAAGTCTCATGGAGCATTGTGTTGAGAGTGGGCTTAGAGCATTGTGGTGACAGGGGGCATGAAACTTTGTGATGACAATGTCATGGAGCATTGTGAGAAAAGTGTTAAGGAGAGTTGTGATGAAAGGGGTCATGGAAGACTCTGATTACAGAGGACATGGAGCATTGTAATGAGAAAGACAAGTAGCATTGTGATGACATGGCTCAGGGAGCATTGTGGGGAAATGGGTCAAGGGGCATTGTGATGACAGGGGTTATGGAGCATTGTGATGAAAGCGGCCATGGAACATTGTGATGAAAGGGGTCAAGGATCATTGTGATTACAGGGATCATGGAGCATTGTGATGACAAGCGCCAAGGATCATTTTGAGGAAATGGGTAATGGAGAGTTGTTATCAAAGGGGTCATGGATCATTGTGATTACAGTGGTCATGGAGCCTTGTGATGACAAGCGCCATGGAGTTTTGTGATGACAAGAGCCATGAAGCATTGTAAGGAAAGGGGTCATGGAGCATTGTGATGAACGTGGTCATGGAGCTTTGTTATGACAATGTTCTTGGCGCATTTTGATGAAAGGGGTCATGGAGCATTGTGATGGAAGGGGTCATGGGGCATTGTGATGAGAAGGGCCATGGAGCATTGTGATGAAAGGGTTCATGGAGCACTGTGATGATAAGGGCATGGAGCCTTGTGATGAAAATGGTCATGGAGCATTGTGATGAAAAGGGCTCATGGAGCATTGTGATGAACAGGGCACATGGAGCATTGTGATGAAAGTGGTCATGGAGCATTGTGATGAAAGACGTCTGGGAGCATTGTGATGAAAGGGGCCATGGGGCATTGTGATGGAAGGGGTCATGGAGCATTGTGATGACAGGGGTCATGGGGCATTGTGATGATAAGGGCGTGGAGCATTGTGATGACAGTGGTCACGGAACATTGTGACGATAAGGGCATGGAGCCTAGTGAGGGACAGTCTAGCGGTCTTGGGACTAAATTCAGTGCCTGAGGTAGGCACAGCATAACGTCTTTAGTTAGCATAAGAGGTAGGATATTAACTCGGGACAGGGTTAGGGTGAAGGCTAGGAATCGTGCCAGGAAATGACCTAAGGATAGTGTGAAGACCTTTGTTACTGAGAATATCAGGGCCTTATTCAGAACCAGTGTTAGGGCTTCAGGTAGGGACAGTATCAGGGCCTGACTTAGGGAGAGCGATAGGGTCTGAGTGAGGCCTAGCATCAGACCCTTAGCTGGGGACACTGTCAGGGCATGACTTAGGAGCAGCATCAGGGCCTCTGTTGGATCAGCCTTAGGGTCTTAGTTAAAGACATGACCAGGGTCTGAGTTAGTCACAGCATCAAGGCCTGAGTTAGTTAGGGAAAGCTGCAGGGCCTCACTCAGGGACAGCGTCAGGGCTTACTTTGGGACAGTTTCAGGACCTTGGTAAGACATGGGTCAGGATATTAGCTCCGGATAATGTCAGGACTTTAGATATTGATGGCAGCAGCCCTTAGTTAGAGACAGTGTCAGGCCCTGAGTTACGACTAGCATCAGAGCCTTTGTTGGGTACAATGTACGGGACTGAGTTGGGAGTAGAGTCAGGGCCTTAGTTAGTGACAGTGTCAGGGCCTGACTTCGGGAGAGCGACAGGGCCTGAGTGAGGCCTAGCGTCAGGCCCTTTGCTGGGCACACTGTCAGGGCATGACTCTGGAGCAGCATCAGCGTCTATGCTGGATCAGCATTAAGGTCTTTGTGAAATACATGATCAGGGCCTGAGTTAGTCACAGCTTCAAGGCTTCAGTTAAGGAAAGCTTCAGGGCCTGAGTTAGGGACAGCCTCAGGTCTTCACTTACGGACAGCGTCAGGGCTTACTTTGGGACAGTTTCAGGACCTTGGAAAGACATAGGTCAGGATATTAGCTCAGGATAATGTCAGGACTTTACATACTGATGGCAGCAGGGCCTTAGTTACAGACAGTTTCAGGGCCTGAGTTAGGCCTAGCATCAGTGACTTTGTTAGGTACAGTGTAAGGGACTGAGTTAGGAGTAGTGTCAGGGCCTTGCTTAGGGACAGTGTCAGGGTCTGAGTTAGGTGTACTGTCAGAGACCTAGTTAGGGACAGTGCTAGGGCCTGAGTTACGATTCGTGTCAAGGCCTTATTTAGGACCAATTTCAGGGCCTTAGTTTGGACTAGCATCAGAGCCATTGTTAGGAATCGTATGAGGGCCTGAGTTAGGCGTACTGTCAGGGCCTTAGCTAGGGACAGTGTTAGGGCCTGAGTTAGGATTAGTGTCAAGGCCTTATTTAAGACCAATTTTAGGGCTTTAGTTTGGACTAGCAACAGAGCCTTTGTTAGGTATCATTTCGGGGCCTAAGTTAGGTGTAGTGTCAGGGCCATTGTTAGGGACAGTATCAGGGCCTGACTTCGGAGAAGTTCAGGGCCTTAGCCAGGGAAAGGGTCAGGGCCTTAGTAAGGGATATTATCAGGACCTGAATTAGCAGTAGTGTCAAAAATCCTTAGTGAGGAAAGTTAGGAATAAGTCAGGACTCAGGCCCTGACACTGTCCTTAACTAAGGCCCTGACACTACTCGTAACACAGGCCCTGATCTGATTCCTATCATAGGCCCTGACACTGGTCTTAACTAAGGCCCTGACACTGGCCCTAACTAAAGCTGTGACGCTACTCTTAACTCAGGCACTGACACTGTCCCTAACAAAGCCTCTGACACTACTCCTAACTCAGGCCCTGACACTGTCTCTAACTAAGGCCCTGATACTACTACGAACTCAGCACTGGCACTGTCCCTAACTTAGGCCCTGACTCTACTCCTAACTCAGGAACTGACACTGTCACTAACTAAGGCCCTGACACTGTTCATAACTCACACCCTAACACTACTCCTAAATCACTCCCTGGCAATGTCCCTAACTAAGGCCTTGACACTATTCCTAACTCAGGCACTGATACAATACCTAAGGAAGGCCCTGACATTACTCCTAACTCAGGCCCTGGAAAGGTCCCTAACTAAGGCCGACAAAACTCCTAACTCAGGCACTGACACTGTCCCAAAATAAGGCCCTGAATCTATTCCTAACTGAGGCGCTGATACAATACCTAACGAAGGCACTGATGCTACTCCTAACTAAGGCCCTGACACTACTCCTAACTCAGGCAATGACACAGTCCATAACTAAGGCCCTGACACTATTCCCAACTCAGGCACTGACAGTGTACGTAACTAAAACCCTGACACTACACCTAACTCAGGCACTGACAGTGTCCCTAACAAGGGCCCTCACACTACTCCCAACTCAGTCACTGACATTTTCCCTAATTGAGGCAATGATACTACCCCCAACTCAGGAACTAAGGCTGTGGATCATTGTGATGACAAGCGCCATGGAGCATTGTGATGATAGGAGTCATGGGGCATTGTGATGACAGGGATCTTGGAGCTTTGTGGTGAAAGGGGTCATGGAACTTTGTGATTACAACGACCTGGAGCATTGTGATGACAAGGGTCATGGAGCATTGTGATGACAATCACCATGGATCATTGTGATTAGTGGGGTAATGGAGCATTGTCATGAAAGGGGTCATGGATCATTGTGATTACAGGGAATCAAGGAGCATTGTTTTGACAAGCTCCAGGGATCATTGTGATGAAAGGGGAAAAGGAGAATTGTGATGAAAGGAATCATGGATCATTGTGATGACAGGGATCATGGAGCATTGTTACGACAAGAGAGAAGGAGCACTGTGATGCCAAGGGCCATGGATCATGGTGATGACAGGGGTCAGGGAGCATTGTAATGACAGGGCTCATGGAGCATTGTGATGACAATGGTCATGGAGAATATTGATGAAATGGGTCATGGAGCATTGTGCTGAAAGTGGTCATGGATCTTTGTGATGACATGCACCAGGGAGCATTGTGATGACAAGGGCCATGGATCATTGTGATGACAGCGGGCCTGGAACATTGTGATGACAGGGTTCATGGGGCATTGTGATGACAAGGGCCTTGGAGCATTGTGATGAAAGTGGTCATATGGCATTTTGAATGATAGGGGCCATGGAACATTGTGATGACAAGTGTCATGGAGCCTTGTA
The DNA here is from genome assembly GCF_965194825.1 of Balaenoptera physalus. Classification (NCBI taxonomy): domain Eukaryota; kingdom Metazoa; phylum Chordata; class Mammalia; order Artiodactyla; family Balaenopteridae; genus Balaenoptera; species Balaenoptera physalus. The sequence goes on from NW_028125375.1 coordinate 155,307, forward strand.
ATGACAGGGTGCATGGAACATTGTGATGTCACCGCCATGTAGCATTTTAGACAAGGGTCAAGGAGTATTGTGATGATAAGTGCACGGAACATTGCGAAGACAGGTGTCATGGAGCAGTGTGATGATAAGGTCATGGAGCCTTGTGATGACAGGGGGCATGGAATACTGTAATGAAAGGGGGCATGGAGCATTGTGATGACAGGGGGCATGGAGCATTGTGATGAAAAGGGCATGGAGCATTGTGAGACAAGTCTCATGGAGCATTGTGTTGAGAGTGGGCTTAGAGCATTGTGGTGACAGGGGGCATGAAACTTTGTGATGACAATGTCATGGAGCATTGTGAGAAAAGTGTTAAGGAGAGTTGTGATGAAAGGGGTCATGGAAGACTCTGATTACAGAGGACATGGAGCATTGTAATGAGAAAGACAAGTAGCATTGTGATGACATGGCTCAGGGAGCATTGTGGGGAAATGGGTCAAGGGGCATTGTGATGACAGGGGTTATGGAGCATTGTGATGAAAGCGGCCATGGAACATTGTGATGAAAGGGGTCAAGGATCATTGTGATTACAGGGATCATGGAGCATTGTGATGACAAGCGCCAAGGATCATTTTGAGGAAATGGGTAATGGAGAGTTGTTATCAAAGGGGTCATGGATCATTGTGATTACAGTGGTCATGGAGCCTTGTGATGACAAGCGCCATGGAGTTTTGTGATGACAAGAGCCATGAAGCATTGTAAGGAAAGGGGTCATGGAGCATTGTGATGAACGTGGTCATGGAGCTTTGTTATGACAATGTTCTTGGCGCATTTTGATGAAAGGGGTCATGGAGCATTGTGATGGAAGGGGTCATGGGGCATTGTGATGAGAAGGGCCATGGAGCATTGTGATGAAAGGGTTCATGGAGCACTGTGATGATAAGGGCATGGAGCCTTGTGATGAAAATGGTCATGGAGCATTGTGATGAAAAGGGCTCATGGAGCATTGTGATGAACAGGGCACATGGAGCATTGTGATGAAAGTGGTCATGGAGCATTGTGATGAAAGACGTCTGGGAGCATTGTGATGAAAGGGGCCATGGGGCATTGTGATGGAAGGGGTCATGGAGCATTGTGATGACAGGGGTCATGGGGCATTGTGATGATAAGGGCGTGGAGCATTGTGATGACAGTGGTCACGGAACATTGTGACGATAAGGGCATGGAGCCTAGTGAGGGACAGTCTAGCGGTCTTGGGACTAAATTCAGTGCCTGAGGTAGGCACAGCATAACGTCTTTAGTTAGCATAAGAGGTAGGATATTAACTCGGGACAGGGTTAGGGTGAAGGCTAGGAATCGTGCCAGGAAATGACCTAAGGATAGTGTGAAGACCTTTGTTACTGAGAATATCAGGGCCTTATTCAGAACCAGTGTTAGGGCTTCAGGTAGGGACAGTATCAGGGCCTGACTTAGGGAGAGCGATAGGGTCTGAGTGAGGCCTAGCATCAGACCCTTAGCTGGGGACACTGTCAGGGCATGACTTAGGAGCAGCATCAGGGCCTCTGTTGGATCAGCCTTAGGGTCTTAGTTAAAGACATGACCAGGGTCTGAGTTAGTCACAGCATCAAGGCCTGAGTTAGTTAGGGAAAGCTGCAGGGCCTCACTCAGGGACAGCGTCAGGGCTTACTTTGGGACAGTTTCAGGACCTTGGTAAGACATGGGTCAGGATATTAGCTCCGGATAATGTCAGGACTTTAGATATTGATGGCAGCAGCCCTTAGTTAGAGACAGTGTCAGGCCCTGAGTTACGACTAGCATCAGAGCCTTTGTTGGGTACAATGTACGGGACTGAGTTGGGAGTAGAGTCAGGGCCTTAGTTAGTGACAGTGTCAGGGCCTGACTTCGGGAGAGCGACAGGGCCTGAGTGAGGCCTAGCGTCAGGCCCTTTGCTGGGCACACTGTCAGGGCATGACTCTGGAGCAGCATCAGCGTCTATGCTGGATCAGCATTAAGGTCTTTGTGAAATACATGATCAGGGCCTGAGTTAGTCACAGCTTCAAGGCTTCAGTTAAGGAAAGCTTCAGGGCCTGAGTTAGGGACAGCCTCAGGTCTTCACTTACGGACAGCGTCAGGGCTTACTTTGGGACAGTTTCAGGACCTTGGAAAGACATAGGTCAGGATATTAGCTCAGGATAATGTCAGGACTTTACATACTGATGGCAGCAGGGCCTTAGTTACAGACAGTTTCAGGGCCTGAGTTAGGCCTAGCATCAGTGACTTTGTTAGGTACAGTGTAAGGGACTGAGTTAGGAGTAGTGTCAGGGCCTTGCTTAGGGACAGTGTCAGGGTCTGAGTTAGGTGTACTGTCAGAGACCTAGTTAGGGACAGTGCTAGGGCCTGAGTTACGATTCGTGTCAAGGCCTTATTTAGGACCAATTTCAGGGCCTTAGTTTGGACTAGCATCAGAGCCATTGTTAGGAATCGTATGAGGGCCTGAGTTAGGCGTACTGTCAGGGCCTTAGCTAGGGACAGTGTTAGGGCCTGAGTTAGGATTAGTGTCAAGGCCTTATTTAAGACCAATTTTAGGGCTTTAGTTTGGACTAGCAACAGAGCCTTTGTTAGGTATCATTTCGGGGCCTAAGTTAGGTGTAGTGTCAGGGCCATTGTTAGGGACAGTATCAGGGCCTGACTTAGGAGAAGTTCAGGGCCTTAGCCAGGGAAAGGGTCAGGGCCTTAGTAAGGGATATTATCAGGACCTGAATTAGCAGTAGTGTCAAAAATCCTTAGTGAGGAAAGTTAGGAATAAGTCAGGACTCAGGCCCTGACACTGTCCTTAACTAAGGCCCTGACACTACTCGTAACACAGGCCCTGATCTGATTCCTATCATAGGCCCTGACACTGGTCTTAACTAAGGCCCTGACACTGGCCCTAACTAAAGCTGTGACGCTACTCTTAACTCAGGCACTGACACTGTCCCTAACAAAGCCTCTGACACTACTCCTAACTCAGGCCCTGACACTGTCTCTAACTAAGGCCCTGATACTACTACGAACTCAGCACTGGCACTGTCCCTAACTTAGGCCCTGACTCTACTCCTAACTCAGGAACTGACACTGTCACTAACTAAGGCCCTGACACTGTTCATAACTCACACCCTAACACTACTCCTAAATCACTCCCTGGCAATGTCCCTAACTAAGGCCTTGACACTATTCCTAACTCAGGCACTGATACAATACCTAAGGAAGGCCCTGACATTACTCCTAACTCAGGCCCTGGAAAGGTCCCTAACTAAGGCCGACAAAACTCCTAACTCAGGCACTGACACTGTCCCAAAATAAGGCCCTGAATCTATTCCTAACTGAGGCGCTGATACAATACCTAACGAAGGCACTGATGCTACTCCTAACTAAGGCCCTGACACTACTCCTAACTCAGGCAATGACACAGTCCATAACTAAGGCCCTGACACTATTCCCAACTCAGGCACTGACAGTGTACGTAACTAAAACCCTGACACTACACCTAACTCAGGCACTGACAGTGTCCCTAACAAGGGCCCTCACACTACTCCCAACTCAGTCACTGACATTTTCCCTAATTGAGGCAATGATACTACCCCCAACTCAGGAACTAAGGCTGTGGATCATTGTGATGACAAGCGCCATGGAGCATTGTGATGATAGGAGTCATGGGGCATTGTGATGACAGGGATCTTGGAGCTTTGTGGTGAAAGGGGTCATGGAACTTTGTGATTACAACGACCTGGAGCATTGTGATGACAAGGGTCATGGAGCATTGTGATGACAATCACCATGGATCATTGTGATTAGTGGGGTAATGGAGCATTGTCATGAAAGGGGTCATGGATCATTGTGATTACAGGGAATCAAGGAGCATTGTTTTGACAAGCTCCAGGGATCATTGTGATGAAAGGGGAAAAGGAGAATTGTGATGAAAGGAATCATGGATCATTGTGATGACAGGGATCATGGAGCATTGTTACGACAAGAGAGAAGGAGCACTGTGATGCCAAGGGCCATGGATCATGGTGATGACAGGGGTCAGGGAGCATTGTAATGACAGGGCTCATGGAGCATTGTGATGACAATGGTCATGGAGAATATTGATGAAATGGGTCATGGAGCATTGTGCTGAAAGTGGTCATGGATCTTTGTGATGACATGCACCAGGGAGCATTGTGATGACAAGGGCCATGGATCATTGTGATGACAGCGGGCCTGGAGCATTGTGATGACAGGGTTCATGGGGCATTGTGATGACAAGGGCCTTGGAGCATTGTGATGAAAGTGGTCATATGGCATTTTGAATGATAGGGGCCATGGAACATTGTGATGACAAGTGTCATGGAGCCTTGTAATGACAGGGTGCATGGAACATTGTGATGTCACCGCCATGTAGCATTTTAGACAAGGGTCAAGGAGTATTGTGATGATAAGTGCACGGAACATTGCGAAGACAGGTGTCATGGAGCAGTGTGATGATAAGGTCATGGAGCCTTGTGATGACAGGGGGCATGGAATACTGTAATGAAAGGGGGCATGGAGCATTGTGATGACAGGGGGCATGGAGCATTGTGATGAAAAGGGCATGGAGCATTGTGAGACAAGTCTCATGGAGCATTGTGTTGAGAGTGGGCTTAGAGCATTGTGGTGACAGGGGGCATGAAACTTTGTGATGACAATGTCATGGAGCATTGTGAGAAAAGTGTTAAGGAGAGTTGTGATGAAAGGGGTCATGGAAGACTCTGATTACAGAGGACATGGAGCATTGTAATGAGAAAGACAAGTAGCATTGTGATGACATGGCTCAGGGAGCATTGTGGGGAAATGGGTCAAGGGGCATTGTGATGACAGGGGTTATGGAGCATTGTGATGAAAGCGGCCATGGAACATTGTGATGAAAGGGGTCAAGGATCATTGTGATTACAGGGATCATGGAGCATTGTGATGACAAGCGCCAAGGATCATTTTGAGGAAATGGGTAATGGAGAGTTGTTATCAAAGGGGTCATGGATCATTGTGATTACAGTGGTCATGGAGCCTTGTGATGACAAGCGCCATGGAGTTTTGTGATGACAAGAGCCATGAAGCATTGTAAGGAAAGGGGTCATGGAGCATTGTGATGAACGTGGTCATGGAGCTTTGTTATGACAATGTTCTTGGCGCATTTTGATGAAAGGGGTCATGGAGCATTGTGATGGAAGGGGTCATGGGGCATTGTGATGAGAAGGGCCATGGAGCCTTGTGATGAAAATGGTCATGGAGCATTGTGATGAAAAGGGCTCATGGAGCATTGTGATGAACAGGGCACATGGAGCACTGTGATGAAAGTGGTCATGGAGCATTGTGATGAAAGACGTCTGGGAGCATTGTGATGAAAGGGGCCATGGGGCATTGTGATGGAAGGGGTCATGGAGCATTGTGATGACAGGGGTCATGGGGCATTGTGATGATAAGGGCGTGGAGCATTGTGATGACAGTGGTCACGGAACATTGTGACGATAAGGGCATGGAGCCTAGTGAGGGACAGTCTAGCGGTCTTGGGACTAAATTCAGTGCCTGAGGTAGGCACAGCATAACGTCTTTAGTTAGCATAAGAGGTAGGATATTAACTCGGGACAGGGTTAGGGTGAAGGCTAGGAATCGTGCCAGGAAATGACCTAAGGATAGTGTGAAGACCTTTGTTACTGAGAATATCAGGGCCTTATTCAGAACCAGTGTTAGGGCTTCAGGTAGGGACAGTATCAGGGCCTGACTTAGGGAGAGCGATAGGGTCTGAGTGAGGCCTAGCATCAGACCCTTAGCTGGGGACACTGTCAGGGCATGACTTAGGAGCAGCATCAGGGCCTCTGTTGGATCAGCCTTAGGGTCTTAGTTAAAGACATGACCAGGGTCTGAGTTAGTCACAGCATCAAGGCCTGAGTTAGTTAGGGAAAGCTGCAGGGCCTCACTCAGGGACAGCGTCAGGGCTTACTTTGGGACAGTTTCAGGACCTTGGTAAGACATGGGTCAGGATATTAGCTCCGGATAATGTCAGGACTTTAGATATTGATGGCAGCAGCCCTTAGTTAGAGACAGTGTCAGGCCCTGAGTTACGACTAGCATCAGAGCCTTTGTTGGGTACAATGTACGGGACTGAGTTGGGAGTAGAGTCAGGGCCTTAGTTAGTGACAGTGTCAGGGCCTGACTTCGGGAGAGCGACAGGGCCTGAGTGAGGCCTAGCGTCAGGCCCTTTGCTGGGCACACTGTCAGGGCATGACTCTGGAGCAGCATCAGCGTCTATGCTGGATCAGCATTAAGGTCTTTGTGAAATACATGATCAGGGCCTGAGTTAGTCACAGCTTCAAGGCTTCAGTTAAGGAAAGCTTCAGGGCCTGAGTTAGGGACAGCCTCAGGTCTTCACTTACGGACAGCGTCAGGGCTTACTTTGGGACAGTTTCAGGACCTTGGAAAGACATAGGTCAGGATATTAGCTCAGGATAATGTCAGGACTTTACATACTGATGGCAGCAGGGCCTTAGTTACAGACAGTTTCAGGGCCTGAGTTAGGCCTAGCATCAGTGACTTTGTTAGGTACAGTGTAAGGGACTGAGTTAGGAGTAGTGTCAGGGCCTTGCTTAGGGACAGTGTCAGGGTCTGAGTTAGGTGTACTGTCAGAGACCTAGTTAGGGACAGTGCTAGGGCCTGAGTTACGATTCGTGTCAAGGCCTTATTTAGGACCAATTTCAGGGCCTTAGTTTGGACTAGCATCAGAGCCATTGTTAGGAATCGTATGAGGGCCTGAGTTAGGCGTACTGTCAGGGCCTTAGCTAGGGACAGTGTTAGGGCCTGAGTTAGGATTAGTGTCAAGGCCTTATTTAAGACCAATTTTAGGGCTTTAGTTTGGACTAGCAACAGAGCCTTTGTTAGGTATCATTTCGGGGCCTAAGTTAGGTGTAGTGTCAGGGCCATTGTTAGGGACAGTATCAGGGCCTGACTTAGGAGAAGTTCAGGGCCTTAGCCAGGGAAAGGGTCAGGGCCTTAGTAAGGGATATTATCAGGACCTGAATTAGCAGTAGTGTCAAAAATCCTTAGTGAGGAAAGTTAGGAATAAGTCAGGACTCAGGCCCTGACACTGTCCTTAACTAAGGCCCTGACACTACTCGTAACACAGGCCCTGATCTGATTCCTATCATAGGCCCTGACACTGGTCTTAACTAAGGCCCTGACACTGGCCCTAACTAAAGCTGTGACGCTACTCTTAACTCAGGCACTGACACTGTCCCTAACAAAGCCTCTGACACTACTCCTAACTCAGGCCCTGACACTGTCTCTAACTAAGGCCCTGATACTACTACGAACTCAGCACTGGCACTGTCCCTAACTTAGGCCCTGACTCTACTCCTAACTCAGGAACTGACACTGTCACTAACTAAGGCCCTGACACTGTTCATAACTCACACCCTAACACTACTCCTAAATCACTCCCTGGCAATGTCCCTAACTAAGGCCTTGACACTATTCCTAACTCAGGCACTGATACAATACCTAAGGAAGGCCCTGACATTACTCCTAACTCAGGCCCTGGAAAGGTCCCTAACTAAGGCCGACAAAACTCCTAACTCAGGCACTGACACTGTCCCAAAATAAGGCCCTGAATCTATTCCTAACTGAGGCGCTGATACAATACCTAACGAAGGCACTGATGCTACTCCTAACTAAGGCCCTGACACTACTCCTAACTCAGGCAATGACACAGTCCATAACTAAGGCCCTGACACTATTCCCAACTCAGGCACTGACAGTGTACGTAACTAAAACCCTGACACTACACCTAACTCAGGCACTGACAGTGTCCCTAACAAGGGCCCTCACACTACTCCCAACTCAGTCACTGACATTTTCCCTAATTGAGGCAATGATACTACCCCCAACTCAGGAACTAAGGCTGTGGATCATTGTGATGACAAGCGCCATGGAGCATTGTGATGATAGGAGTCATGGGGCATTGTGATGACAGGGATCTTGGAGCTTTGTGGTGAAAGGGGTCATGGAACTTTGTGATTACAACGACCTGGAGCATTGTGATGACAAGGGTCATGGAGCATTGTGATGACAATCACCATGGATCATTGTGATTAGTGGGGTAATGGAGCATTGTCATGAAAGGGGTCATGGATCATTGTGATTACAGGGAATCGAGGAGCATTCTTTTGACAAGCTCCAGGGATCATTGTGATGAAAGGGGAAAAGGAGAATTGTGATGAAAGGAATCATGGATCATTGTGATGACAGGGATCATGGAGCATTGTTACGACAAGAGAGAAGGAGCACTGTGATGCCAAGGGCCATGGATCATGGTGATGACAGGGGTCAGGGAGCATTGTAATGACAGGGCTCATGGAGCATTGTGATGACAATGGTCATGGAGAATATTGATGAAATGGGTCATGGAGCATTGTGCTGAAAGTGGTCATGGATCTTTGTGATGACATGCACCAGGGAGCATTGTGATGACAAGGGCCATGGATCATTGTGATGACAGCGGGCCTGGAACATTGTGATGACAGGGTTCATGGGGCATTGTGATGACAAGGGCCTTGGAGCATTGTGATGAAAGTGGTCATATGGCATTTTGAATGATAGGGGCCATGGAACATTGTGATGACAAGTGTCATGGAGCCTTGTAATGACAGGGTGCATGGAACATTGTGATGTCACCGCCATGTAGCATTTTAGACAAGGGTCAAGGAGTATTGTGATGATAAGTGCACGGAACATTGCGAAGACAGGTGTCATGGAGCAGTGTGATGATAAGGTCATGGAGCCTTGTGATGACAGGGGGCATGGAATACTGTAATGAAAGGGGGCATGGAGCATTGTGATGACAGGGGGCATGGAGCATTGTGATGAAAAGGGCATGGAGCATTGTGAGACAAGTCTCATGGAGCATTGTGTTGAGAGTGGGCTTAGAGCATTGTGGTGACAGGGGGCATGAAACTTTGTGATGACAATGTCATGGAGCATTGTGAGAAAAGTGTTAAGGAGAGTTGTGATGAAAGGGGTCATGGAAGACTCTGATTACAGAGGACATGGAGCATTGTAATGAGAAAGACAAGTAGCATTGTGATGACATGGCTCAGGGAGCATTGTGGGGAAATGGGTCAAGGGGCATTGTGATGACAGGGGTTATGGAGCATTGTGATGAAAGCGGCCATGGAACATTGTGATGAAAGGGGTCAAGGATCATTGTGATTACAGGGATCATGGAGCATTGTGATGACAAGCGCCAAGGATCATTTTGAGGAAATGGGTAATGGAGAGTTGTTATCAAAGGGGTCATGGATCATTGTGATTACAGTGGTCATGGAGCCTTGTGATGACAAGCGCCATGGAGTTTTGTGATGACAAGAGCCATGAAGCGTTGTAAGGAAAGGGGTCATGGAGCATTGTGATGAACGTGGTCATGGAGCTTTGTTATGACAATGTTCTTGGCGCATTTTGATGAAAGGGGTCATGGAGCATTGTGATGGAAGGGGTCATGGGGCATTGTGATGAGAAGGGCCATGGAGCATTGTGATGAAAGGGTTCATGGAGCACTGTGATGATAAGGGCATGGAGCCTTGTGATGAAAATGGTCATGGAGCATTGTGATGAAAAGGGCTCATGGAGCATTGTGATGAACAGGGCACATGGAGCATTGTGATGAAAGTGGTCATGGAGCATTGTGATGAAAGACGTCTGGGAGCATTGTGATGAAAGGGGCCATGGGGCATTGTGATGGAAGGGGTCATGGAGCATTGTGATGACAGGGGTCATGGGGCATTGTGATGATAAGGGCGTGGAGCATTGTGATGACAGTGGTCACGGAACATTGTGACGATAAGGGCATGGAGCCTAGTGAGGGACAGTCTAGCGGTCTTGGGACTAAATTCAGTGCCTGAGGTAGGCACAGCATAACGTCTTTAGTTAGCATAAGAGGTAGGATATTAACTCGGGACAGGGTTAGGGTGAAGGCTAGGAATCGTGCCAGGAAATGACCTAAGGATAGTGTGAAGACCTTTGTTACTGAGAATATCAGGGCCTTATTCAGAACCAGTGTTAGGGCTTCAGGTAGGGACAGTATCAGGGCCTGACTTAGGGAGAGCGATAGGGTCTGAGTGAGGCCTAGCATCAGACCCTTAGCTGGGGACACTGTCAGGGCATGACTTAGGAGCAGCATCAGGGCCTCTGTTGGATCAGCCTTAGGGTCTTAGTTAAAGACATGACCAGGGTCTGAGTTAGTCACAGCATCAAGGCCTGAGTTAGTTAGGGAAAGCTGCAGGGCCTCACTCAGGGACAGCGTCAGGGCTTACTTTGGGACAGTTTCAGGACCTTGGTAAGACATGGGTCAGGATATTAGCTCCGGATAATGTCAGGACTTTAGATATTGATGGCAGCAGCCCTTAGTTAGAGACAGTGTCAGGCCCTGAGTTACGACTAGCATCAGAGCCTTTGTTGGGTACAATGTACGGGACTGAGTTGGGAGTAGAGTCAGGGCCTTAGTTAGTGACAGTGTCAGGGCCTGACTTCGGGAGAGCGACAGGGCCTGAGTGAGGCCTAGCGTCAGGCCCTTTGCTGGGCACACTGTCAGGGCATGACTCTGGAGCAGCATCAGCGTCTATGCTGGATCAGCATTAAGGTCTTTGTGAAATACATGATCAGGGCCTGAGTTAGTCACAGCTTCAAGGCTTCAGTTAAGGAAAGCTTCAGGGCCTGAGTTAGGGACAGCCTCAGGTCTTCACTTACGGACAGCGTCAGGGCTTACTTTGGGACAGTTTCAGGACCTTGGAAAGACATAGGTCAGGATATTAGCTCAGGATAATGTCAGGACTTTACATACTGATGGCAGCAGGGCCTTAGTTACAGACAGTTTCAGGGCCTGAGTTAGGCCTAGCATCAGTGACTTTGTTAGGTACAGTGTAAGGGACTGAGTTAGGAGTAGTGTCAGGGCCTTGCTTAGGGACAGTGTCAGGGTCTGAGTTAGGTGTACTGTCAGAGACCTAGTTAGGGACAGTGCTAGGGCCTGAGTTACGATTGGTGTCAAGGCCTTATTTAGGACCAATTTCAGGGCCTTAGTTTGGACTAGCATCAGAGCCATTGTTAGGAATCGTATGAGGGCCTGAGTTAGGCGTACTGTCAGGGCCTTAGCTAGGGACAGTGTTAGGGCCTGAGTTAGGATTAGTGTCAAGGCCTTATTTAAGACCAATTTTAGGGCTTTAGTTTGGACTAGCAACAGAGCCTTTGTTAGGTATCATTTCGGGGCCTAAGTTAGGTGTAGTGTCAGGGCCATTGTTAGGGACAGTATCAGGGCCTGACTTCGGAGAAGTTCAGGGCCTTAGCCAGGGAAAGGGTCAGGGCCTTAGTAAGGGATATTATCAGGACCTGAATTAGCAGTAGTGTCAAAAATCCTTAGTGAGGAAAGTTAGGAATAAGTCAGGACTCAGGCCCTGACACTGTCCTTAACTAAGGCCCTGACACTACTCGTAACACAGGCCCTGATCTGATTCCTATCATAGGCCCTGACACTGGTCTTAACTAAGGCCCTGACACTGGCCCTAACTAAAGCTGTGACGCTACTCTTAACTCAGGCACTGACACTGTCCCTAACAAAGCCTCTGACACTACTCCTAACTCAGGCCCTGACACTGTCTCTAACTAAGGCCCTGATACTACTACGAACTCAGCACTGGCACTGTCCCTAACTTAGGCCCTGACTCTACTCCTAACTCAGGAACTGACACTGTCACTAACTAAGGCCCTGACACTGTTCATAACTCACACCCTAACACTACTCCTAAATCACTCCCTGGCAATGTCCCTAACTAAGGCCTTGACACTATTCCTAACTCAGGCACTGATACAATACCTAAGGAAGGCCCTGACATTACTCCTAACTCAGGCCCTGGAAAGGTCCCTAACTAAGGCCGACAAAACTCCTAACTCAGGCACTGACACTGTCCCAAAATAAGGCCCTGAATCTATTCCTAACTGAGGCGCTGATACAATACCTAACGAAGGCACTGATGCTACTCCTAACTAAGGCCCTGACACTACTCCTAACTCAGGCAATGACACAGTCCATAACTAAGGCCCTGACACTATTCCCAACTCAGGCACTGACAGTGTACGTAACTAAAACCCTGACACTACACCTAACTCAGGCACTGACAGTGTCCCTAACAAGGGCCCTCACACTACTCCCAACTCAGTCACTGACATTTTCCCTAATTGAGGCAATGATACTACCCCCAACTCAGGAACTAAGGCTGTGGATCATTGTGATGACAAGCGCCATGGAGCATTGTGATGATAGGAGTCATGGGGCATTGTGATGACAGGGATCTTGGAGCTTTGTGGTGAAAGGGGTCATGGAACTTTGTGATTACAACGACCTGGAGCATTGTGATGACAAGGGTCATGGAGCATTGTGATGACAATCACCATGGATCATTGTGATTAGTGGGGTAATGGAGCATTGTCATGAAAGGGGTCATGGATCATTGTGATTACAGGGAATCGAGGAGCATTCTTTTGACAAGCTCCAGGGATCATTGTGATGAAAGGGGAAAAGGAGAATTGTGATGAAAGGAATCATGGATCATTGTGATGACAGGGATCATGGAGCATTGTTACGACAAGAGAGAAGGAGCACTGTGATGCCAAGGGCCATGGATCATGGTGATGACAGGGGTCAGGGAGCATTGTAATGACAGGGCTCATGGAGCATTGTGATGACAATGGTCATGGAGAATATTGATGAAATGGGTCATGGAGCATTGTGCTGAAAGTGGTCATGGATCTTTGTGATGACATGCACCAGGGAGCATTGTGATGACAAGGGCCATGGATCATTGTGATGACAGCGGGCCTGGAACATTGTGATGACAGGGTTCATGGGGCATTGTGATGACAAGGGCCTTGGAGCATTGTGATGAAAGTGGTCATATGGCATTTTGAATGATAGGGGCCATGGAACATTGTGATGACAAGTGTCATGGAGCCTTGTAATGACAGGGTGCATGGAACATTGTGATGTCACCGCCATGTAGCATTTTAGACAAGGGTCAAGGAGTATTGTGATGATAAGTGCACGGAACATTGCGAAGACAGGTGTCATGGAGCAGTGTGATGATAAGGTCATGGAGCCTTGTGATGACAGGGGGCATGGAATACTGTAATGAAAGGGGGCATGGAGCATTGTGATGACAGGGGGCATGGAGCATTGTGATGAAAAGGGCATGGAGCATTGTGAGACAAGTCTCATGGAGCATTGTGTTGAGAGTGGGCTTAGAGCATTGTGGTGACAGGGGGCATGAAACTTTGTGATGACAATGTCATGGAGCATTGTGAGAAAAGTGTTAAGGAGAGTTGTGATGAAAGGGGTCATGGAAGACTCTGATTACAGAGGACATGGAGCATTGTAATGAGAAAGACAAGTAGCATTGTGATGACATGGCTCAGGGAGCATTGTGGGGAAATGGGTCAAGGGGCATTGTGATGACAGGGGTTATGGAGCATTGTGATGAAAGCGGCCATGGAACATTGTGATGAAAGGGGTCAAGGATCATTGTGATTACAGGGATCATGGAGCATTGTGATGACAAGCGCCAAGGATCATTTTGAGGAAATGGGTAATGGAGAGTTGTTATCAAAGGGGTCATGGATCATTGTGATTACAGTGGTCATGGAGCCTTGTGATGACAAGCGCCATGGAGTTTTGTGATGACAAGAGCCATGAAGCGTTGTAAGGAAAGGGGTCATGGAGCATTGTGATGAACGTGGTCATGGAGCTTTGTTATGACAATGTTCTTGGCGCATTTTGATGAAAGGGGTCATGGAGCATTGTGATGGAAGGGGTCATGGGGCATTGTGATGAGAAGGGCCATGGAGCATTGTGATGAAAGGGTTCATGGAGCACTGTGATGATAAGGGCATGGAGCCTTGTGATGAAAATGGTCATGGAGCATTGTGATGAAAAGGGCTCATGGAGCATTGTGATGAACAGGGCACATGGAGCATTGTGATGAAAGTGGTCATGGAGCATTGTGATGAAAGACGTCTGGGAGCATTGTGATGAAAGGGGCCATGGGGCATTGTGATGGAAGGGGTCATGGAGCATTGTGATGACAGGGGTCATGGGGCATTGTGATGATAAGGGCGTGGAGCATTGTGATGACAGTGGTCACGGAACATTGTGACGATAAGGGCATGGAGCCTAGTGAGGGACAGTCTAGCGGTCTTGGGACTAAATTCAGTGCCTGAGGTAGGCACAGCATAACGTCTTTAGTTAGCATAAGAGGTAGGATATTAACTCGGGACAGGGTTAGGGTGAAGGCTAGGAATCGTGCCAGGAAATGACCTAAGGATAGTGTGAAGACCTTTGTTACTGAGAATATCAGGGCCTTATTCAGAACCAGTGTTAGGGCTTCAGGTAGGGACAGTATCAGGGCCTGACTTAGGGAGAGCGATAGGGTCTGAGTGAGGCCTAGCATCAGACCCTTAGCTGGGGACACTGTCAGGGCATGACTTAGGAGCAGCATCAGGGCCTCTGTTGGATCAGCCTTAGGGTCTTAGTTAAAGACATGACCAGGGTCTGAGTTAGTCACAGCATCAAGGCCTGAGTTAGTTAGGGAAAGCTGCAGGGCCTCACTCAGGGACAGCGTCAGGGCTTACTTTGGGACAGTTTCAGGACCTTGGTAAGACATGGGTCAGGATATTAGCTCCGGATAATGTCAGGACTTTAGATATTGATGGCAGCAGCCCTTAGTTAGAGACAGTGTCAGGCCCTGAGTTACGACTAGCATCAGAGCCTTTGTTGGGTACAATGTACGGGACTGAGTTGGGAGTAGAGTCAGGGCCTTAGTTAGTGACAGTGTCAGGGCCTGACTTCGGGAGAGCGACAGGGCCTGAGTGAGGCCTAGCGTCAGGCCCTTTGCTGGGCACACTGTCAGGGCATGACTCTGGAGCAGCATCAGCGTCTATGCTGGATCAGCATTAAGGTCTTTGTGAAATACATGATCAGGGCCTGAGTTAGTCACAGCTTCAAGGCTTCAGTTAAGGAAAGCTTCAGGGCCTGAGTTAGGGACAGCCTCAGGTCTTCACTTACGGACAGCGTCAGGGCTTACTTTGGGACAGTTTCAGGACCTTGGAAAGACATAGGTCAGGATATTAGCTCAGGATAATGTCAGGACTTTACATACTGATGGCAGCAGGGCCTTAGTTACAGACAGTTTCAGGGCCTGAGTTAGGCCTAGCATCAGTGACTTTGTTAGGTACAGTGTAAGGGACTGAGTTAGGAGTAGTGTCAGGGCCTTGCTTAGGGACAGTGTCAGGGTCTGAGTTAGGTGTACTGTCAGAGACCTAGTTAGGGACAGTGCTAGGGCCTGAGTTACGATTGGTGTCAAGGCCTTATTTAGGACCAATTTCAGGGCCTTAGTTTGGACTAGCATCAGAGCCATTGTTAGGAATCGTATGAGGGCCTGAGTTAGGCGTACTGTCAGGGCCTTAGCTAGGGACAGTGTTAGGGCCTGAGTTAGGATTAGTGTCAAGGCCTTATTTAAGACCAATTTTAGGGCTTTAGTTTGGACTAGCAACAGAGCCTTTGTTAGGTATCATTTCGGGGCCTAAGTTAGGTGTAGTGTCAGGGCCATTGTTAGGGACAGTATCAGGGCCTGACTTCGGAGAAGTTCAGGGCCTTAGCCAGGGAAAGGGTCAGGGCCTTAGTAAGGGATATTATCAGGACCTGAATTAGCAGTAGTGTCAAAAATCCTTAGTGAGGAAAGTTAGGAATAAGTCAGGACTCAGGCCCTGACACTGTCCTTAACTAAGGCCCTGACACTACTCGTAACACAGGCCCTGATCTGATTCCTATCATAGGCCCTGACACTGGTCTTAACTAAGGCCCTGACACTGGCCCTAACTAAAGCTGTGACGCTACTCTTAACTCAGGCACTGACACTGTCCCTAACAAAGCCTCTGACACTACTCCTAACTCAGGCCCTGACACTGTCTCTAACTAAGGCCCTGATACTACTACGAACTCAGCACTGGCACTGTCCCTAACTTAGGCCCTGACTCTACTCCTAACTCAGGAACTGACACTGTCACTAACTAAGGCCCTGACACTGTTCATAACTCACACCCTAACACTACTCCTAAATCACTCCCTGGCAATGTCCCTAACTAAGGCCTTGACACTATTCCTAACTCAGGCACTGATACAATACCTAAGGAAGGCCCTGACATTACTCCTAACTCAGGCCCTGGAAAGGTCCCTAACTAAGGCCGACAAAACTCCTAACTCAGGCACTGACACTGTCCCAAAATAAGGCCCTGAATCTATTCCTAACTGAGGCGCTGATACAATACCTAACGAAGGCACTGATGCTACTCCTAACTAAGGCCCTGACACTACTCCTAACTCAGGCAATGACACAGTCCATAACTAAGGCCCTGACACTATTCCCAACTCAGGCACTGACAGTGTACGTAACTAAAACCCTGACACTACACCTAACTCAGGCACTGACAGTGTCCCTAACAAGGGCCCTCACACTACTCCCAACTCAGTCACTGACATTTTCCCTAATTGAGGCAATGATACTACCCCCAACTCAGGAACTAAGGCTGTGGATCATTGTGATGACAAGCGCCATGGAGCATTGTGATGATAGGAGTCATGGGGCATTGTGATGACAGGGATCTTGGAGCTTTGTGGTGAAAGGGGTCATGGAACTTTGTGATTACAACGACCTGGAGCATTGTGATGACAAGGGTCATGGAGCATTGTGATGACAATCACCATGGATCATTGTGATTAGTGGGGTAATGGAGCATTGTCATGAAAGGGGTCATGGATCATTGTGATTACAGGGAATCGAGGAGCATTGTTTTGACAAGCTCCAGGGATCATTGTGATGAAAGGGGAAAAGGAGAATTGTGATGAAAGGAATCATGGATCATTGTGATGACAGGGATCATGGAGCATTGTTACGACAAGAGAGAAGGAGCACTGTGATGCCAAGGGCCATGGATCATGGTGATGACAGGGGTCAGGGAGCATTGTAATGACAGGGCTCATGGAGCATTGTGATGACAATGGTCATGGAGAATATTGATGAAATGGGACATGGAGCATTGTGCTGAAAGTGGTCATGGATCTTTGTGATGACATGCACCAGGGAGCATTGTGATGACAAGGGCCATGGATCATTGTGATGACAGCGGGCCTGGAGCATTGTGATGACAGGGTTCATGGGGCATTGTGATGACAAGGGCCTTGGAGCATTGTGATGAAAGTGGTCATATGGCATTTTGAATGATAGGGGCCATGGAACATTGTGATGACAAGTGTCATGGAGCCTTGTAATGACAGGGTGCATGGAACATTGTGATGTCACCGCCATGTAGCATTTTAGACAAGGGTCAAGGAGTATTGTGATGATAAGTGCACGGAACATTGCGAAGACAGGTGTCATGGAGCAGTGTGATGATAAGGTCATGGAGCCTTGTGATGACAGGGGGCATGGAATACTGTAATGAAAGGGGGCATGGAGCATTGTGATGACAGGGGGCATGGAGCATTGTGATGAAAAGGGCATGGAGCATTGTGAGACAAGTCTCATGGAGCATTGTGTTGAGAGTGGGCTTAGAGCATTGTGGTGACAGGGGGCATGAAACTTTGTGATGACAATGTCATGGAGCATTGTGAGAAAAGTGTTAAGGAGAGTTGTGATGAAAGGGGTCATGGAAGACTCTGATTACAGAGGACATGGAGCATTGTAATGAGAAAGACAAGTAGCATTGTGATGACATGGCTCAGGGAGCATTGTGGGGAAATGGGTCAAGGGGCATTGTGATGACAGGGGTTATGGAGCATTGTGATGAAAGCGGCCATGGAACATTGTGATGAAAGGGGTCAAGGATCATTGTGATTACAGGGATCATGGAGCATTGTGATGACAAGCGCCAAGGATCATTTTGAGGAAATGGGTAATGGAGAGTTGTTATCAAAGGGGTCATGGATCATTGTGATTACAGTGGTCATGGAGCCTTGTGATGACAAGCGCCATGGAGTTTTGTGATGACAAGAGCCATGAAGCATTGTAAGGAAAGGGGTCATGGAGCATTGTGATGAACGTGGTCATGGAGCTTTGTTATGACAATGTTCTTGGCGCATTTTGATGAAAGGGGTCATGGAGCATTGTGATGGAAGGGGTCATGGGGCATTGTGATGAGAAGGGCCATGGAGCATTGTGATGAAAGGGTTCATGGAGCACTGTGATGATAAGGGCATGGAGCCTTGTGATGAAAATGGTCATGGAGCATTGTGATGAAAAGGGCTCATGGAGCATTGTGATGAACAGGGCACATGGAGCATTGTGATGAAAGTGGTCATGGAGCATTGTGATGAAAGACGTCTGGGAGCATTGTGATGAAAGGGGCCATGGGGCATTGTGATGGAAGGGGTCATGGAGCATTGTGATGACAGGGGTCATGGGGCATTGTGATGATAAGGGCGTGGAGCATTGTGATGACAGTGGTCACGGAACATTGTGACGATAAGGGCATGGAGCCTAGTGAGGGACAGTCTAGCGGTCTTGGGACTAAATTCAGTGCCTGAGGTAGGCACAGCATAACGTCTTTAGTTAGCATAAGAGGTAGGATATTAACTCGGGACAGGGTTAGGGTGAAGGCTAGGAATCGTGCCAGGAAATGACCTAAGGATAGTGTGAAGACCTTTGTTACTGAGAATATCAGGGCCTTATTCAGAACCAGTGTTAGGGCTTCAGGTAGGGACAGTATCAGGGCCTGACTTAGGGAGAGCGATAGGGTCTGAGTGAGGCCTAGCATCAGACCCTTAGCTGGGGACACTGTCAGGGCATGACTTAGGAGCAGCATCAGGGCCTCTGTTGGATCAGCCTTAGGGTCTTAGTTAAAGACATGACCAGGGTCTGAGTTAGTCACAGCATCAAGGCCTGAGTTAGTTAGGGAAAGCTGCAGGGCCTCACTCAGGGACAGCGTCAGGGCTTACTTTGGGACAGTTTCAGGACCTTGGTAAGACATGGGTCAGGATATTAGCTCCGGATAATGTCAGGACTTTAGATATTGATGGCAGCAGCCCTTAGTTAGAGACAGTGTCAGGCCCTGAGTTACGACTAGCATCAGAGCCTTTGTTGGGTACAATGTACGGGACTGAGTTGGGAGTAGAGTCAGGGCCTTAGTTAGTGACAGTGTCAGGGCCTGACTTCGGGAGAGCGACAGGGCCTGAGTGAGGCCTAGCGTCAGGCCCTTTGCTGGGCACACTGTCAGGGCATGACTCTGGAGCAGCATCAGCGTCTATGCTGGATCAGCATTAAGGTCTTTGTGAAATACATGATCAGGGCCTGAGTTAGTCACAGCTTCAAGGCTTCAGTTAAGGAAAGCTTCAGGGCCTGAGTTAGGGACAGCCTCAGGTCTTCACTTACGGACAGCGTCAGGGCTTACTTTGGGACAGTTTCAGGACCTTGGAAAGACATAGGTCAGGATATTAGCTCAGGATAATGTCAGGACTTTACATACTGATGGCAGCAGGGCCTTAGTTACAGACAGTTTCAGGGCCTGAGTTAGGCCTAGCATCAGTGACTTTGTTAGGTACAGTGTAAGGGACTGAGTTAGGAGTAGTGTCAGGGCCTTGCTTAGGGACAGTGTCAGGGTCTGAGTTAGGTGTACTGTCAGAGACCTAGTTAGGGACAGTGCTAGGGCCTGAGTTACGATTCGTGTCAAGGCCTTATTTAGGACCAATTTCAGGGCCTTAGTTTGGACTAGCATCAGAGCCATTGTTAGGAATCGTATGAGGGCCTGAGTTAGGCGTACTGTCAGGGCCTTAGCTAGGGACAGTGTTAGGGCCTGAGTTAGGATTAGTGTCAAGGCCTTATTTAAGACCAATTTTAGGGCTTTAGTTTGGACTAGCAACAGAGCCTTTGTTAGGTATCATTTCGGGGCCTAAGTTAGGTGTAGTGTCAGGGCCATTGTTAGGGACAGTATCAGGGCCTGACTTCGGAGAAGTTCAGGGCCTTAGCCAGGGAAAGGGTCAGGGCCTTAGTAAGGGATATTATCAGGACCTGAATTAGCAGTAGTGTCAAAAATCCTTAGTGAGGAAAGTTAGGAATAAGTCAGGACTCAGGCCCTGACACTGTCCTTAACTAAGGCCCTGACACTACTCGTAACACAGGCCCTGATCTGATTCCTATCATAGGCCCTGACACTGGTCTTAACTAAGGCCCTGACACTGGCCCTAACTAAAGCTGTGACGCTACTCTTAACTCAGGCACTGACACTGTCCCTAACAAAGCCTCTGACACTACTCCTAACTCAGGCCCTGACACTGTCTCTAACTAAGGCCCTGATACTACTACGAACTCAGCACTGGCACTGTCCCTAACTTAGGCCCTGACTCTACTCCTAACTCAGGAACTGACACTGTCACTAACTAAGGCCCTGACACTGTTCATAACTCACACCCTAACACTACTCCTAAATCACTCCCTGGCAATGTCCCTAACTAAGGCCTTGACACTATTCCTAACTCAGGCACTGATACAATACCTAAGGAAGGCCCTGACATTACTCCTAACTCAGGCCCTGGAAAGGTCCCTAACTAAGGCCGACAAAACTCCTAACTCAGGCACTGACACTGTCCCAAAATAAGGCCCTGAATCTATTCCTAACTGAGGCGCTGATACAATACCTAACGAAGGCACTGATGCTACTCCTAACTAAGGCCCTGACACTACTCCTAACTCAGGCAATGACACAGTCCATAACTAAGGCCCTGACACTATTCCCAACTCAGGCACTGACAGTGTACGTAACTAAAACCCTGACACTACACCTAACTCAGGCACTGACAGTGTCCCTAACAAGAGCCCTCACACTACTCCCAACTCAGTCACTGACATTTTCCCTAATTGAGGCAATGATACTACCCCCAACTCAGGAGCTAAGACTGTGGATCATTGTGATGACAAGCGCCATGGAGCATTGTGATGATAGGAGTCATGGGGCATTGTGATGACAGGGATCTTGGAGCTTTGTGGTGAAAGGGGTCATGGAACTTTGTGATTACAACGACCTGGAGCATTGTGATGACAAGGGTCATGGAGCATTGTGATGACAATCACCATGGATCATTGTGATTAGTGGGGTAATGGAGCATTGTCATGAAAGGGGTCATGGATCATTGTGATTACAGGGAATCGAGGAGCATTGTTTTGACAAGCTCCAGGGATCATTGTGATGAAAGGGGAAAAGGAGAATTGTGATGAAAGGAATCATGGATCATTGTGATGACAGGGATCATGGAGCATTGTTACGACAAGAGAGAAGGAGCACTGTGATGCCAAGGGCCATGGATCATGGTGATGACAGGGGTCAGGGAGCATTGTAATGACAGGGCTCATGGAGCATTGTGATGACAATGGTCATGGAGAATATTGATGAAATGGGTCATGGAGCATTGTGCTGAAAGTGGTCATGGATCTTTGTGATGACATGCACCAGGGAGCATTGTGATGACAAGGGCCATGGATCATTGTGATGACAGGGTTCATGGGGCATTGTGATGACAAGGGCCTTGGAGCATTGTGATGAAAGTGGTCATATGGCATTTTGAATGATAGGGGCCATGGAACATTGTGATGACAAGTGTCATGGAGCCTTGTAATGACAGGGTGCATGGAACATTGTGATGTCACCGCCATGTAGCATTTTAGACAAGGGTCAAGGAGTATTGTGATGATAAGTGCACGGAACATTGCGAAGACAGGTGTCATGGAGCAGTGTGATGATAAGGTCATGGAGCCTTGTGATGACAGGGGGCATGGAATACTGTAATGAAAGGGGGCATGGAGCATTGTGATGACAGGGGGCATGGAGCATTGTGATGAAAAGGGCATGGAGCATTGTGAGACAAGTCTCATGGAGCATTGTGTTGAGAGTGGGCTTAGAGCATTGTGGTGACAGGGGGCATGAAACTTTGTGATGACAATGTCATGGAGCATTGTGAGAAAAGTGTTAAGGAGAGTTGTGATGAAAGGGGTCATGGAAGACTCTGATTACAGAGGACATGGAGCATTGTAATGAGAAAGACAAGTAGCATTGTGATGACATGGCTCAGGGAGCATTGTGGGGAAATGGGTCAAGGGGCATTGTGATGACAGGGGTTATGGAGCATTGTGATGAAAGCGGCCATGGAACATTGTGATGAAAGGGGTCAAGGATCATTGTGATTACAGGGATCATGGAGCATTGTGATGACAAGCGCCAAGGATCATTTTGAGGAAATGGGTAATGGAGAGTTGTTATCAAAGGGGTCATGGATCATTGTGATTACAGTGGTCATGGAGCCTTGTGATGACAAGCGCCATGGAGTTTTGTGATGACAAGAGCCATGAAGCATTGTAAGGAAAGGGGTCATGGAGCATTGTGATGAACGTGGTCATGGAGCTTTGTTATGACAATGTTCTTGGCGCATTTTGATGAAAGGGGTCATGGAGCATTGTGATGGAAGGGGTCATGGGGCATTGTGATGAGAAGGGCCATGGAGCATTGTGATGAAAGGGTTCATGGAGCACTGTGATGATAAGGGCATGGAGCCTTGTGATGAAAATGGTCATGGAGCATTGTGATGAAAAGGGCTCATGGAGCATTGTGATGAACAGGGCACATGGAGCATTGTGATGAAAGTGGTCATGGAGCATTGTGATGAAAGACGTCTGGGAGCATTGTGATGAAAGGGGCCATGGGGCATTGTGATGGAAGGGGTCATGGAGCATTGTGATGACAGGGGTCATGGGGCATTGTGATGATAAGGGCGTGGAGCATTGTGATGACAGTGGTCACGGAACATTGTGACGATAAGGGCATGGAGCCTAGTGAGGGACAGTCTAGCGGTCTTGGGACTAAATTCAGTGCCTGAGGTAGGCACAGCATAACGTCTTTAGTTAGCATAAGAGGTAGGATATTAACTCGGGACAGGGTTAGGGTGAAGGCTAGGAATCGTGCCAGGAAATGACCTAAGGATAGTGTGAAGACCTTTGTTACTGAGAATATCAGGGCCTTATTCAGAACCAGTGTTAGGGCTTCAGGTAGGGACAGTATCAGGGCCTGACTTAGGGAGAGCGATAGGGTCTGAGTGAGGCCTAGCATCAGACCCTTAGCTGGGGACACTGTCAGGGCATGACTTAGGAGCAGCATCAGGGCCTCTGTTGGATCAGCCTTAGGGTCTTAGTTAAAGACATGACCAGGGTCTGAGTTAGTCACAGCATCAAGGCCTGAGTTAGTTAGGGAAAGCTGCAGGGCCTCACTCAGGGACAGCGTCAGGGCTTACTTTGGGACAGTTTCAGGACCTTGGTAAGACATGGGTCAGGATATTAGCTCCGGATAATGTCAGGACTTTAGATATTGATGGCAGCAGCCCTTAGTTAGAGACAGTGTCAGGCCCTGAGTTACGACTAGCATCAGAGCCTTTGTTGGGTACAATGTACGGGACTGAGTTGGGAGTAGAGTCAGGGCCTTAGTTAGTGACAGTGTCAGGGCCTGACTTCGGGAGAGCGACAGGGCCTGAGTGAGGCCTAGCGTCAGGCCCTTTGCTGGGCACACTGTCAGGGCATGACTCTGGAGCAGCATCAGCGTCTATGCTGGATCAGCATTAAGGTCTTTGTGAAATACATGATCAGGGCCTGAGTTAGTCACAGCTTCAAGGCTTCAGTTAAGGAAAGCTTCAGGGCCTGAGTTAGGGACAGCCTCAGGTCTTCACTTACGGACAGCGTCAGGGCTTACTTTGGGACAGTTTCAGGACCTTGGAAAGACATAGGTCAGGATATTAGCTCAGGATAATGTCAGGACTTTACATACTGATGGCAGCAGGGCCTTAGTTACAGACAGTTTCAGGGCCTGAGTTAGGCCTAGCATCAGTGACTTTGTTAGGTACAGTGTAAGGGACTGAGTTAGGAGTAGTGTCAGGGCCTTGCTTAGGGACAGTGTCAGGGTCTGAGTTAGGTGTACTGTCAGAGACCTAGTTAGGGACAGTGCTAGGGCCTGAGTTACGATTCGTGTCAAGGCCTTATTTAGGACCAATTTCAGGGCCTTAGTTTGGACTAGCATCAGAGCCATTGTTAGGAATTGTATGAGGGCCTGAGTTAGGCGTACTGTCAGGGCCTTAGCTAGGGACAGTGTTAGGGCCTGAGTTAGGATTAGTGTCAAGGCCTTATTTAAGACCAATTTTAGGGCTTTAGTTTGGACTAGCAACAGAGCCTTTGTTAGGTATCATTTCGGGGCCTAAGTTAGGTGTAGTGTCAGGGCCATTGTTAGGGACAGTATCAGGGCCTGACTTCGGAGAAGTTCAGGGCCTTAGCCAGGGAAAGGGTCAGGGCCTTAGTAAGGGATATTATCAGGACCTGAATTAGCAGTAGTGTCAAAAATCCTTAGTGAGGAAAGTTAGGAATAAGTCAGGACTCAGGCCCTGACACTGTCCTTAACTAAGGCCCTGACACTACTCGTAACACAGGCCCTGATCTGATTCCTATCATAGGCCCTGACACTGGTCTTAACTAAGGCCCTGACACTGGCCCTAACTAAAGCTGTGACGCTACTCTTAACTCAGGCACTGACACTGTCCCTAACAAAGCCTCTGACACTACTCCTAACTCAGGCCCTGACACTGTCTCTAACTAAGGCCCTGATACTACTACGAACTCAGCACTGGCACTGTCCCTAACTTAGGCCCTGACTCTACTCCTAACTCAGGAACTGACACTGTCACTAACTAAGGCCCTGACACTGTTCATAACTCACACCCTAACACTACTCCTAAATCACTCCCTGGCAATGTCCCTAACTAAGGCCTTGACACTATTCCTAACTCAGGCACTGATACAATACCTAAGGAAGGCCCTGACATTACTCCTAACTCAGGCCCTGGAAAGGTCCCTAACTAAGGCCGACAAAACTCCTAACTCAGGCACTGACACTGTCCCAAAATAAGGCCCTGAATCTATTCCTAACTGAGGCGCTGATACAATACCTAACGAAGGCACTGATGCTACTCCTAACTAAGGCCCTGACACTACTCCTAACTCAGGCAATGACACAGTCCATAACTAAGGCCCTGACACTATTCCCAACTCAGGCACTGACAGTGTACGTAACTAAAACCCTGACACTACACCTAACTCAGGCACTGACAGTGTCCCTAACAAGAGCCCTCACACTACTCCCAACTCAGTCACTGACATTTTCCCTAATTGAGGCAATGATACTACCCCCAACTCAGGAGCTAAGACTGTGGATCATTGTGATGACAAGCGCCATGGAGCATTGTGATGATAGGAGTCATGGGGCATTGTGATGACAGGGATCTTGGAGCTTTGTGGTGAAAGGGGTCATGGAACTTTGTGATTACAACGACCTGGAGCATTGTGATGACAAGGGTCATGGAGCATTGTGATGACAATCACCATGGATCATTGTGATTAGTGGGGTAATGGAGCATTGTCATGAAAGGGGTCATGGATCATTGTGATTACAGGGAATCGAGGAGCATTGTTTTGACAAGCTCCAGGGATCATTGTGATGAAAGGGGAAAAGGAGAATTGTGATGAAAGGAATCATGGATCATTGTGATGACAGGGATCATGGAGCATTGTTACGACAAGAGAGAAGGAGCACTGTGATGCCAAGGGCCATGGATCATGGTGATGACAGGGGTCAGGGAGCATTGTAATGACAGGGCTCATGGAGCATTGTGATGACAATGGTCATGGAGAATATTGATGAAATGGGTCATGGAGCATTGTGCTGAAAGTGGTCATGGATCTTTGTGATGACATGCACCAGGGAGCATTGTGATGACAAGGGCCATGGATCATTGTGATGACAGGGTTCATGGGGCATTGTGATGACAAGGGCCTTGGAGCATTGTGATGAAAGTGGTCATATGGCATTTTGAATGATAGGGGCCATGGAACATTGTGATGACAAGTGTCATGGAGCCTTGTAATGACAGGGTGCATGGAACATTGTGATGTCACCGCCATGTAGCATTTTAGACAAGGGTCAAGGAGTATTGTGATGATAAGTGCACGGAACATTGCGAAGACAGGTGTCATGGAGCAGTGTGATGATAAGGTCATGGAGCCTTGTGATGACAGGGGGCATGGAATACTGTAATGAAAGGGGGCATGGAGCATTGTGATGACAGGGGGCATGGAGCATTGTGATGAAAAGGGCATGGAGCATTGTGAGACAAGTCTCATGGAGCATTGTGTTGAGAGTGGGCTTAGAGCATTGTGGTGACAGGGGGCATGAAACTTTGTGATGACAATGTCATGGAGCATTGTGAGAAAAGTGTTAAGGAGAGTTGTGATGAAAGGGGTCATGGAAGACTCTGATTACAGAGGACATGGAGCATTGTAATGAGAAAGACAAGTAGCATTGTGATGACATGGCTCAGGGAGCATTGTGGGGAAATGGGTCAAGGGGCATTGTGATGACAGGGGTTATGGAGCATTGTGATGAAAGCGGCCATGGAACATTGTGATGAAAGGGGTCAAGGATCATTGTGATTACAGGGATCATGGAGCATTGTGATGACAAGCGCCAAGGATCATTTTGAGGAAATGGGTAATGGAGAGTTGTTATCAAAGGGGTCATGGATCATTGTGATTACAGTGGTCATGGAGCCTTGTGATGACAAGCGCCATGGAGTTTTGTGATGACAAGAGCCATGAAGCATTGTAAGGAAAGGGGTCATGGAGCATTGTGATGAACGTGGTCATGGAGCTTTGTTATGACAATGTTCTTGGCGCATTTTGATGAAAGGGGTCATGGAGCATTGTGATGGAAGGGGTCATGGGGCATTGTGATGAGAAGGGCCATGGAGCATTGTGATGAAAGGGTTCATGGAGCACTGTGATGATAAGGGCATGGAGCCTTGTGATGAAAATGGTCATGGAGCATTGTGATGAAAAGGGCTCATGGAGCATTGTGATGAACAGGGCACATGGAGCATTGTGATGAAAGTGGTCATGGAGCATTGTGATGAAAGACGTCTGGGAGCATTGTGATGAAAGGGGCCATGGGGCATTGTGATGGAAGGGGTCATGGAGCATTGTGATGACAGGGGTCATGGGGCATTGTGATGATAAGGGCGTGGAGCATTGTGATGACAGTGGTCACGGAACATTGTGTCGATAAGGGCATGGAGCCTAGTGAGGGACAGTCTAGCGGTCTTGGGACTAAATTCAGTGCCTGAGGTAGGCACAGCATAACGTCTTTAGTTAGCATAAGAGGTAGGATATTAACTCGGGACAGGGTTAGGGTGAAGGCTAGGAATCATGCCAGGAAATGACCTAAGGATAGTGTGAAGACCTTTGTTACTGAGAATATCAGGGCCTTATTCAGAACCAGTGTTAGGGCTTCAGGTAGGGACAGTATCAGGGCCTGACTTAGGGAGAGCGATAGGGTCTGAGTGAGGCCTAGCATCAGACCCTTAGCTGGGGACACTGTCAGGGCATGACTTAGGAGCAGCATCAGGGCCTCTGTTGGATCAGCCTTAGGGTCTTAGTTAAAGACATGACCAGGGTCTGAGTTAGTCACAGCATCAAGGCCTGAGTTAGTTAGGGAAAGCTGCAGGGCCTCACTCAGGGACAGCGTCAGGGCTTACTTTGGGACAGTTTCAGGACCTTGGTAAGACATGGGTCAGGATATTAGCTCCGGATAATGTCAGGACTTTAGATATTGATGGCAGCAGCCCTTAGTTAGAGACAGTGTCAGGCCCTGAGTTACGACTAGCATCAGAGCCTTTGTTGGGTACAATGTACGGGACTGAGTTGGGAGTAGAGTCAGGGCCTTAGTTAGTGACAGTGTCAGGGCCTGACTTCGGGAGAGCGACAGGGCCTGAGTGAGGCCTAGCGTCAGGCCCTTTGCTGGGCACACTGTCAGGGCATGACTCTGGAGCAGCATCAGCGTCTATGCTGGATCAGCATTAAGGTCTTTGTGAAATACATGATCAGGGCCTGAGTTAGTCACAGCTTCAAGGCTTCAGTTAAGGAAAGCTTCAGGGCCTGAGTTAGGGACAGCCTCAGGTCTTCACTTACGGACAGCGTCAGGGCTTACTTTGGGACAGTTTCAGGACCTTGGAAAGACATAGGTCAGGATATTAGCTCAGGATAATGTCAGGACTTTACATACTGATGGCAGCAGGGCCTTAGTTACAGACAGTTTCAGGGCCTGAGTTAGGCCTAGCATCAGTGACTTTGTTAGGTACAGTGTAAGGGACTGAGTTAGGAGTAGTGTCAGGGCCTTGCTTAGGGACAGTGTCAGGGTCTGAGTTAGGTGTACTGTCAGAGACCTAGTTAGGGACAGTGCTAGGGCCTGAGTTACGATTCGTGTCAAGGCCTTATTTAGGACCAATTTCAGGGCCTTAGTTTGGACTAGCATCAGAGCCATTGTTAGGAATTGTATGAGGGCCTGAGTTAGGCGTACTGTCAGGGCCTTAGCTAGGGACAGTGTTAGGGCCTGAGTTAGGATTAGTGTCAAGGCCTTATTTAAGACCAATTTTAGGGCTTTAGTTTGGACTAGCAACAGAGCCTTTGTTAGGTATCATTTCGGGGCCTAAGTTAGGTGTAGTGTCAGGGCCATTGTTAGGGACAGTATCAGGGCCTGACTTCGGAGAAGTTCAGGGCCTTAGCCAGGGAAAGGGTCAGGGCCTTAGTAAGGGATATTATCAGGACCTGAATTAGCAGTAGTGTCAAAAATCCTTAGTGAGGAAAGTTAGGAATAAGTCAGGACTCAGGCCCTGACACTGTCCTTAACTAAGGCCCTGACACTACTCGTAACACAGGCCCTGATCTGATTCCTATCATAGGCCCTGACACTGGTCTTAACTAAGGCCCTGACACTGGCCCTAACTAAAGCTGTGACGCTACTCTTAACTCAGGCACTGACACTGTCCCTAACAAAGCCTCTGACACTACTCCTAACTCAGGCCCTGACACTGTCTCTAACTAAGGCCCTGATACTACTACGAACTCAGCACTGGCACTGTCC
Organism: Balaenoptera physalus; assembly: GCF_965194825.1. NCBI lineage: Eukaryota > Metazoa > Chordata > Mammalia > Artiodactyla > Balaenopteridae > Balaenoptera > Balaenoptera physalus. The sequence continues at coordinate 184,419 of NW_028125375.1, forward strand.
CTAACTTAGGCCCTGACTCTACTCCTAACTCAGGAACTGACACTGTCACTAACTAAGGCCCTGACACTGTTCATAACTCACACCCTAACACTACTCCTAAATCACTCCCTGGCAATGTCCCTAACTAAGGCCTTGACACTATTCCTAACTCAGGCACTGATACAATACCTAAGGAAGGCCCTGACATTACTCCTAACTCAGGCCCTGGAAAGGTCCCTAACTAAGGCCGACAAAACTCCTAACTCAGGCACTGACACTGTCCCAAAATAAGGCCCTGAATCTATTCCTAACTGAGGCGCTGATACAATACCTAACGAAGGCACTGATGCTACTCCTAACTAAGGCCCTGACACTACTCCTAACTCAGGCAATGACACAGTCCATAACTAAGGCCCTGACACTATTCCCAACTCAGGCACTGACAGTGTACGTAACTAAAACCCTGACACTACACATAACTCAGGCACTGACAGTGTCCCTAACAAGGGCCCTCACACTACTCCCAACTCAGTCACTGACATTTTCCCTAATTGAGGCAATGATACTACCCCCAACTCAGGAACTAAGGCTGTGGATCATTGTGATGACAAGCGCCATGGAGCATTGTGATGATAGGAGTCATGGGGCATTGTGATGACAGGGATCTTGGAGCTTTGTGGTGAAAGGGGTCATGGAACTTTGTGATTACAACGACCTGGAGCATTGTGATGACAAGGGTCATGGAGCATTGTGATGACAATCACCATGGATCATTGTGATTAGTGGGGTAATGGAGCATTGTCATGAAAGGGGTCATGGATCATTGTGATTACAGGGAATCGAGGAGCATTGTTTTGACAAGCTCCAGGGATCATTGTGATGAAAGGGGAAAAGGAGAATTGTGATGAAAGGAATCATGGATCATTGTGATGACAGGGATCATGGAGCATTGTTACGACAAGAGAGAAGGAGCACTGTGATGCCAAGGGCCATGGATCATGGTGATGACAGGGGTCAGGGAGCATTGTAATGACAGGGCTCATGGAGCATTGTGATGACAATGGTCATGGAGAATATTGATGAAATGGGTCATGGAGCATTGTGCTGAAAGTGGTCATGGATCTTTGTGATGACATGCACCAGGGAGCATTGTGATGACAAGGGCCATGGATCATTGTGATGACAGCGGGCCTGGAGCATTGTGATGACAGGGTTCATGGGGCATTGTGATGACAAGGGCCTTGGAGCATTGTGATGAAAGTGGTCATATGGCATTTTGAATGATAGGGGCCATGGAACATTGTGATGACAAGTGTCATGGAGCCTTGTAATGACAGGGTGCATGGAACATTGTGATGTCACCGCCATGTAGCATTTTAGACAAGGGTCAAGGAGTATTGTGATGATAAGTGCACGGAACATTGCGAAGACAGGTGTCATGGAGCAGTGTGATGATAAGGTCATGGAGCCTTGTGATGACAGGGGGCATGGAATACTGTAATGAAAGGGGGCATGGAGCATTGTGATGACAGGGGGCATGGAGCATTGTGATGAAAAGGGCATGGAGCATTGTGAGACAAGTCTCATGGAGCATTGTGTTGAGAGTGGGCTTAGAGCATTGTGGTGACAGGGGGCATGAAACTTTGTGATGACAATGTCATGGAGCATTGTGAGAAAAGTGTTAAGGAGAGTTGTGATGAAAGGGGTCATGGAAGACTCTGATTACAGAGGACATGGAGCATTGTAATGAGAAAGACAAGTAGCATTGTGATGACATGGCTCAGGGAGCATTGTGGGGAAATGGGTCAAGGGGCATTGTGATGACAGGGGTTATGGAGCATTGTGATGAAAGCGGCCATGGAACATTGTGATGAAAGGGGTCAAGGATCATTGTGATTACAGGGATCATGGAGCATTGTGATGACAAGCGCCAAGGATCATTTTGAGGAAATGGGTAATGGAGAGTTGTTATCAAAGGGGTCATGGATCATTGTGATTACAGTGGTCATGGAGCCTTGTGATGACAAGCGCCATGGAGTTTTGTGATGACAAGAGCCATGAAGCATTGTAAGGAAAGGGGTCATGGAGCATTGTGATGAACGTGGTCATGGAGCTTTGTTATGACAATGTTCTTGGCGCATTTTGATGAAAGGGGTCATGGAGCATTGTGATGGAAGGGGTCATGGGGCATTGTGATGAGAAGGGCCATGGAGCATTGTGATGAAAGGGTTCATGGAGCACTGTGATGATAAGGGCATGGAGCCTTGTGATGAAAATGGTCATGGAGCATTGTGATGAAAAGGGCTCATGGAGCATTGTGATGAACAGGGCACATGGAGCATTGTGATGAAAGTGGTCATGGAGCATTGTGATGAAAGACGTCTGGGAGCATTGTGATGAAAGGGGCCATGGGGCATTGTGATGGAAGGGGTCATGGAGCATTGTGATGACAGGGGTCATGGGGCATTGTGATGATAAGGGCGTGGAGCATTGTGATGACAGTGGTCACGGAACATTGTGACGATAAGGGCATGGAGCCTAGTGAGGGACAGTCTAGCGGTCTTGGGACTAAATTCAGTGCCTGAGGTAGGCACAGCATAACGTCTTTAGTTAGCATAAGAGGTAGGATATTAACTCGGGACAGGGTTAGGGTGAAGGCTAGGAATCGTGCCAGGAAATGACCTAAGGATAGTGTGAAGACCTTTGTTACTGAGAATATCAGGGCCTTATTCAGAACCAGTGTTAGGGCTTCAGGTAGGGACAGTATCAGGGCCTGACTTAGGGAGAGCGATAGGGTCTGAGTGAGGCCTAGCATCAGACCCTTAGCTGGGGACACTGTCAGGGCATGACTTAGGAGCAGCATCAGGGCCTCTGTTGGATCAGCCTTAGGGTCTTAGTTAAAGACATGACCAGGGTCTGAGTTAGTCACAGCATCAAGGCCTGAGTTAGTTAGGGAAAGCTGCAGGGCCTCACTCAGGGACAGCGTCAGGGCTTACTTTGGGACAGTTTCAGGACCTTGGTAAGACATGGGTCAGGATATTAGCTCCGGATAATGTCAGGACTTTAGATATTGATGGCAGCAGCCCTTAGTTAGAGACAGTGTCAGGCCCTGAGTTACGACTAGCATCAGAGCCTTTGTTGGGTACAATGTACGGGACTGAGTTGGGAGTAGAGTCAGGGCCTTAGTTAGTGACAGTGTCAGGGCCTGACTTCGGGAGAGCGACAGGGCCTGAGTGAGGCCTAGCGTCAGGCCCTTTGCTGGGCACACTGTCAGGGCATGACTCTGGAGCAGCATCAGCGTCTATGCTGGATCAGCATTAAGGTCTTTGTGAAATACATGATCAGGGCCTGAGTTAGTCACAGCTTCAAGGCTTCAGTTAAGGAAAGCTTCAGGGCCTGAGTTAGGGACAGCCTCAGGTCTTCACTTACGGACAGCGTCAGGGCTTACTTTGGGACAGTTTCAGGACCTTGGAAAGACATAGGTCAGGATATTAGCTCAGGATAATGTCAGGACTTTACATACTGATGGCAGCAGGGCCTTAGTTACAGACAGTTTCAGGGCCTGAGTTAGGCCTAGCATCAGTGACTTTGTTAGGTACAGTGTAAGGGACTGAGTTAGGAGTAGTGTCAGGGCCTTGCTTAGGGACAGTGTCAGGGTCTGAGTTAGGTGTACTGTCAGAGACCTAGTTAGGGACAGTGCTAGGGCCTGAGTTACGATTCGTGTCAAGGCCTTATTTAGGACCAATTTCAGGGCCTTAGTTTGGACTAGCATCAGAGCCATTGTTAGGAATCGTATGAGGGCCTGAGTTAGGCGTACTGTCAGGGCCTTAGCTAGGGACAGTGTTAGGGCCTGAGTTAGGATTAGTGTCAAGGCCTTATTTAAGACCAATTTTAGGGCTTTAGTTTGGACTAGCAACAGAGCCTTTGTTAGGTATCATTTCGGGGCCTAAGTTAGGTGTAGTGTCAGGGCCATTGTTAGGGACAGTATCAGGGCCTGACTTCGGAGAAGTTCAGGGCCTTAGCCAGGGAAAGGGTCAGGGCCTTAGTAAGGGATATTATCAGGACCTGAATTAGCAGTAGTGTCAAAAATCCTTAGTGAGGAAAGTTAGGAATAAGTCAGGACTCAGGCCCTGACACTGTCCTTAACTAAGGCCCTGACACTACTCGTAACACAGGCCCTGATCTGATTCCTATCATAGGCCCTGACACTGGTCTTAACTAAGGCCCTGACACTGGCCCTAACTAAAGCTGTGACGCTACTCTTAACTCAGGCACTGACACTGTCCCTAACAAAGCCTCTGACACTACTCCTAACTCAGGCCCTGACACTGTCTCTAACTAAGGCCCTGATACTACTACGAACTCAGCACTGGCACTGTCCCTAACTTAGGCCCTGACTCTACTCCTAACTCAGGAACTGACACTGTCACTAACTAAGGCCCTGACACTGTTCATAACTCACACCCTAACACTACTCCTAAATCACTCCCTGGCAATGTCCCTAACTAAGGCCTTGACACTATTCCTAACTCAGGCACTGATACAATACCTAAGGAAGGCCCTGACATTACTCCTAACTCAGGCCCTGGAAAGGTCCCTAACTAAGGCCGACAAAACTCCTAACTCAGGCACTGACACTGTCCCAAAATAAGGCCCTGAATCTATTCCTAACTGAGGCGCTGATACAATACCTAACGAAGGCACTGATGCTACTCCTAACTAAGGCCCTGACACTACTCCTAACTCAGGCAATGACACAGTCCATAACTAAGGCCCTGACACTATTCCCAACTCAGGCACTGACAGTGTACGTAACTAAAACCCTGACACTACACCTAACTCAGGCACTGACAGTGTCCCTAACAAGGGCCCTCACACTACTCCCAACTCAGTCACTGACATTTTCCCTAATTGAGGCAATGATACTACCCCCAACTCAGGAACTAAGGCTGTGGATCATTGTGATGACAAGCGCCATGGAGCATTGTGATGATAGGAGTCATGGGGCATTGTGATGACAGGGATCTTGGAGCTTTGTGGTGAAAGGGGTCATGGAACTTTGTGATTACAACGACCTGGAGCATTGTGATGACAAGGGTCATGGAGCATTGTGATGACAATCACCATGGATCATTGTGATTAGTGGGGTAATGGAGCATTGTCATGAAAGGGGTCATGGATCATTGTGATTACAGGGAATCGAGGAGCATTGTTTTGACAAGCTCCAGGGATCATTGTGATGAAAGGGGAAAAGGAGAATTGTGATGAAAGGAATCATGGATCATTGTGATGACAGGGATCATGGAGCATTGTTACGACAAGAGAGAAGGAGCACTGTGATGCCAAGGGCCATGGATCATGGTGATGACAGGGGTCAGGGAGCATTGTAATGACAGGGCTCATGGAGCATTGTGATGACAATGGTCATGGAGAATATTGATGAAATGGGTCATGGAGCATTGTGCTGAAAGTGGTCATGGATCTTTGTGATGACATGCACCAGGGAGCATTGTGATGACAAGGGCCATGGATCATTGTGATGACAGCGGGCCTGGAGCATTGTGATGACAGGGTTCATGGGGCATTGTGATGACAAGGGCCTTGGAGCATTGTGATGAAAGTGGTCATATGGCATTTTGAATGATAGGGGCCATGGAACATTGTGATGACAAGTGTCATGGAGCCTTGTAATGACAGGGTGCATGGAACATTGTGATGTCACCGCCATGTAGCATTTTAGACAAGGGTCAAGGAGTATTGTGATGATAAGTGCACGGAACATTGCGAAGACAGGTGTCATGGAGCAGTGTGATGATAAGGTCATGGAGCCTTGTGATGACAGGGGGCATGGAATACTGTAATGAAAGGGGGCATGGAGCATTGTGATGACAGGGGGCATGGAGCATTGTGATGAAAAGGGCATGGAGCATTGTGAGACAAGTCTCATGGAGCATTGTGTTGAGAGTGGGCTTAGAGCATTGTGGTGACAGGGGGCATGAAACTTTGTGATGACAATGTCATGGAGCATTGTGAGAAAAGTGTTAAGGAGAGTTGTGATGAAAGGGGTCATGGAAGACTCTGATTACAGAGGACATGGAGCATTGTAATGAGAAAGACAAGTAGCATTGTGATGACATGGCTCAGGGAGCATTGTGGGGAAATGGGTCAAGGGGCATTGTGATGACAGGGGTTATGGAGCATTGTGATGAAAGCGGCCATGGAACATTGTGATGAAAGGGGTCAAGGATCATTGTGATTACAGGGATCATGGAGCATTGTGATGACAAGCGCCAAGGATCATTTTGAGGAAATGGGTAATGGAGAGTTGTTATCAAAGGGGTCATGGATCATTGTGATTACAGTGGTCATGGAGCCTTGTGATGACAAGCGCCATGGAGTTTTGTGATGACAAGAGCCATGAAGCATTGTAAGGAAAGGGGTCATGGAGCATTGTGATGAACGTGGTCATGGAGCTTTGTTATGACAATGTTCTTGGCGCATTTTGATGAAAGGGGTCATGGAGCATTGTGATGGAAGGGGTCATGGGGCATTGTGATGAGAAGGGCCATGGAGCATTGTGATGAAAGGGTTCATGGAGCACTGTGATGATAAGGGCATGGAGCCTTGTGATGAAAATGGTCATGGAGCATTGTGATGAAAAGGGCTCATGGAGCATTGTGATGAACAGGGCACATGGAGCATTGTGATGAAAGTGGTCATGGAGCATTGTGATGAAAGACGTCTGGGAGCATTGTGATGAAAGGGGCCATGGGGCATTGTGATGGAAGGGGTCATGGAGCATTGTGATGACAGGGGTCATGGGGCATTGTGATGATAAGGGCGTGGAGCATTGTGATGACAGTGGTCACGGAACATTGTGACGATAAGGGCATGGAGCCTAGTGAGGGACAGTCTAGCGGTCTTGGGACTAAATTCAGTGCCTGAGGTAGGCACAGCATAACGTCTTTAGTTAGCATAAGAGGTAGGATATTAACTCGGGACAGGGTTAGGGTGAAGGCTAGGAATCGTGCCAGGAAATGACCTAAGGATAGTGTGAAGACCTTTGTTACTGAGAATATCAGGGCCTTATTCAGAACCAGTGTTAGGGCTTCAGGTAGGGACAGTATCAGGGCCTGACTTAGGGAGAGCGATAGGGTCTGAGTGAGGCCTAGCATCAGACCCTTAGCTGGGGACACTGTCAGGGCATGACTTAGGAGCAGCATCAGGGCCTCTGTTGGATCAGCCTTAGGGTCTTAGTTAAAGACATGACCAGGGTCTGAGTTAGTCACAGCATCAAGGCCTGAGTTAGTTAGGGAAAGCTGCAGGGCCTCACTCAGGGACAGCGTCAGGGCTTACTTTGGGACAGTTTCAGGACCTTGGTAAGACATGGGTCAGGATATTAGCTCCGGATAATGTCAGGACTTTAGATATTGATGGCAGCAGCCCTTAGTTAGAGACAGTGTCAGGCCCTGAGTTACGACTAGCATCAGAGCCTTTGTTGGGTACAATGTACGGGACTGAGTTGGGAGTAGAGTCAGGGCCTTAGTTAGTGACAGTGTCAGGGCCTGACTTCGGGAGAGCGACAGGGCCTGAGTGAGGCCTAGCGTCAGGCCCTTTGCTGGGCACACTGTCAGGGCATGACTCTGGAGCAGCATCAGCGTCTATGCTGGATCAGCATTAAGGTCTTTGTGAAATACATGATCAGGGCCTGAGTTAGTCACAGCTTCAAGGCTTCAGTTAAGGAAAGCTTCAGGGCCTGAGTTAGGGACAGCCTCAGGTCTTCACTTACGGACAGCGTCAGGGCTTACTTTGGGACAGTTTCAGGACCTTGGAAAGACATAGGTCAGGATATTAGCTCAGGATAATGTCAGGACTTTACATACTGATGGCAGCAGGGCCTTAGTTACAGACAGTTTCAGGGCCTGAGTTAGGCCTAGCATCAGTGACTTTGTTAGGTACAGTGTAAGGGACTGAGTTAGGAGTAGTGTCAGGGCCTTGCTTAGGGACAGTGTCAGGGTCTGAGTTAGGTGTACTGTCAGAGACCTAGTTAGGGACAGTGCTAGGGCCTGAGTTACGATTCGTGTCAAGGCCTTATTTAGGACCAATTTCAGGGCCTTAGTTTGGACTAGCATCAGAGCCATTGTTAGGAATCGTATGAGGGCCTGAGTTAGGCGTACTGTCAGGGCCTTAGCTAGGGACAGTGTTAGGGCCTGAGTTAGGATTAGTGTCAAGGCCTTATTTAAGACCAATTTTAGGGCTTTAGTTTGGACTAGCAACAGAGCCTTTGTTAGGTATCATTTCGGGGCCTAAGTTAGGTGTAGTGTCAGGGCCATTGTTAGGGACAGTATCAGGGCCTGACTTAGGAGAAGTTCAGGGCCTTAGCCAGGGAAAGGGTCAGGGCCTTAGTAAGGGATATTATCAGGACCTGAATTAGCAGTAGTGTCAAAAATCCTTAGTGAGGAAAGTTAGGAATAAGTCAGGACTCAGGCCCTGACACTGTCCTTAACTAAGGCCCTGACACTACTCGTAACACAGGCCCTGATCTGATTCCTATCATAGGCCCTGACACTGGTCTTAACTAAGGCCCTGACACTGGCCCTAACTAAAGCTGTGACGCTACTCTTAACTCAGGCACTGACACTGTCCCTAACAAAGCCTCTGACACTACTCCTAACTCAGGCCCTGACACTGTCTCTAACTAAGGCCCTGATACTACTACGAACTCAGCACTGGCACTGTCCCTAACTTAGGCCCTGACTCTACTCCTAACTCAGGAACTGACACTGTCACTAACTAAGGCCCTGACACTGTTCATAACTCACACCCTAACACTACTCCTAAATCACTCCCTGGCAATGTCCCTAACTAAGGCCTTGACACTATTCCTAACTCAGGCACTGATACAATACCTAAGGAAGGCCCTGACATTACTCCTAACTCAGGCCCTGGAAAGGTCCCTAACTAAGGCCGACAAAACTCCTAACTCAGGCACTGACACTGTCCCAAAATAAGGCCCTGAATCTATTCCTAACTGAGGCGCTGATACAATACCTAACGAAGGCACTGATGCTACTCCTAACTAAGGCCCTGACACTACTCCTAACTCAGGCAATGACACAGTCCATAACTAAGGCCCTGACACTATTCCCAACTCAGGCACTGACAGTGTACGTAACTAAAACCCTGACACTACACCTAACTCAGGCACTGACAGTGTCCCTAACAAGGGCCCTCACACTACTCCCAACTCAGTCACTGACATTTTCCCTAATTGAGGCAATGATACTACCCCCAACTCAGGAACTAAGGCTGTGGATCATTGTGATGACAAGCGCCATGGAGCATTGTGATGATAGGAGTCATGGGGCATTGTGATGACAGGGATCTTGGAGCTTTGTGGTGAAAGGGGTCATGGAACTTTGTGATTACAACGACCTGGAGCATTGTGATGACAAGGGTCATGGAGCATTGTGATGACAATCACCATGGATCATTGTGATTAGTGGGGTAATGGAGCATTGTCATGAAAGGGGTCATGGATCATTGTGATTACAGGGAATCGAGGAGCATTGTTTTGACAAGCTCCAGGGATCATTGTGATGAAAGGGGAAAAGGAGAATTGTGATGAAAGGAATCATGGATCATTGTGATGACAGGGATCATGGAGCATTGTTACGACAAGAGAGAAGGAGCACTGTGATGCCAAGGGCCATGGATCATGGTGATGACAGGGGTCAGGGAGCATTGTAATGACAGGGCTCATGGAGCATTGTGATGACAATGGTCATGGAGAATATTGATGAAATGGGTCATGGAGCATTGTGCTGAAAGTGGTCATGGATCTTTGTGATGACATGCACCAGGGAGCATTGTGATGACAAGGGCCATGGATCATTGTGATGACAGCGGGCCTGGAGCATTGTGATGACAGGGTTCATGGGGCATTGTGATGACAAGGGCCTTGGAGCATTGTGATGAAAGTGGTCATATGGCATTTTGAATGATAGGGGCCATGGAACATTGTGATGACAAGTGTCATGGAGCCTTGTAATGACAGGGTGCATGGAACATTGTGATGTCACCGCCATGTAGCATTTTAGACAAGGGTCAAGGAGTATTGTGATGATAAGTGCACGGAACATTGCGAAGACAGGTGTCATGGAGCAGTGTGATGATAAGGTCATGGAGCCTTGTGATGACAGGGGGCATGGAATACTGTAATGAAAGGGGGCATGGAGCATTGTGATGACAGGGGGCATGGAGCATTGTGATGAAAAGGGCATGGAGCATTGTGAGACAAGTCTCATGGAGCATTGTGTTGAGAGTGGGCTTAGAGCATTGTGGTGACAGGGGGCATGAAACTTTGTGATGACAATGTCATGGAGCATTGTGAGAAAAGTGTTAAGGAGAGTTGTGATGAAAGGGGTCATGGAAGACTCTGATTACAGAGGACATGGAGCATTGTAATGAGAAAGACAAGTAGCATTGTGATGACATGGCTCAGGGAGCATTGTGGGGAAATGGGTCAAGGGGCATTGTGATGACAGGGGTTATGGAGCATTGTGATGAAAGCGGCCATGGAACATTGTGATGAAAGGGGTCAAGGATCATTGTGATTACAGGGATCATGGAGCATTGTGATGACAAGCGCCAAGGATCATTTTGAGGAAATGGGTAATGGAGAGTTGTTATCAAAGGGGTCATGGATCATTGTGATTACAGTGGTCATGGAGCCTTGTGATGACAAGCGCCATGGAGTTTTGTGATGACAAGAGCCATGAAGCATTGTAAGGAAAGGGGTCATGGAGCATTGTGATGAACGTGGTCATGGAGCTTTGTTATGACAATGTTCTTGGCGCATTTTGATGAAAGGGGTCATGGAGCATTGTGATGGAAGGGGTCATGGGGCATTGTGATGAGAAGGGCCATGGAGCATTGTGATGAAAGGGTTCATGGAGCACTGTGATGATAAGGGCATGGAGCCTTGTGATGAAAATGGTCATGGAGCATTGTGATGAAAAGGGCTCATGGAGCATTGTGATGAACAGGGCACATGGAGCATTGTGATGAAAGTGGTCATGGAGCATTGTGATGAAAGACGTCTGGGAGCATTGTGATGAAAGGGGCCATGGGGCATTGTGATGGAAGGGGTCATGGAGCATTGTGATGACAGGGGTCATGGGGCATTGTGATGATAAGGGCGTGGAGCATTGTGATGACAGTGGTCACGGAACATTGTGACGATAAGGGCATGGAGCCTAGTGAGGGACAGTCTAGCGGTCTTGGGACTAAATTCAGTGCCTGAGGTAGGCACAGCATAACGTCTTTAGTTAGCATAAGAGGTAGGATATTAACTCGGGACAGGGTTAGGGTGAAGGCTAGGAATCGTGCCAGGAAATGACCTAAGGATAGTGTGAAGACCTTTGTTACTGAGAATATCAGGGCCTTATTCAGAACCAGTGTTAGGGCTTCAGGTAGGGACAGTATCAGGGCCTGACTTAGGGAGAGCGATAGGGTCTGAGTGAGGCCTAGCATCAGACCCTTAGCTGGGGACACTGTCAGGGCATGACTTAGGAGCAGCATCAGGGCCTCTGTTGGATCAGCCTTAGGGTCTTAGTTAAAGACATGACCAGGGTCTGAGTTAGTCACAGCATCAAGGCCTGAGTTAGTTAGGGAAAGCTGCAGGGCCTCACTCAGGGACAGCGTCAGGGCTTACTTTGGGACAGTTTCAGGACCTTGGTAAGACATGGGTCAGGATATTAGCTCCGGATAATGTCAGGACTTTAGATATTGATGGCAGCAGCCCTTAGTTAGAGACAGTGTCAGGCCCTGAGTTACGACTAGCATCAGAGCCTTTGTTGGGTACAATGTACGGGACTGAGTTGGGAGTAGAGTCAGGGCCTTAGTTAGTGACAGTGTCAGGGCCTGACTTCGGGAGAGCGACAGGGCCTGAGTGAGGCCTAGCGTCAGGCCCTTTGCTGGGCACACTGTCAGGGCATGACTCTGGAGCAGCATCAGCGTCTATGCTGGATCAGCATTAAGGTCTTTGTGAAATACATGATCAGGGCCTGAGTTAGTCACAGCTTCAAGGCTTCAGTTAAGGAAAGCTTCAGGGCCTGAGTTAGGGACAGCCTCAGGTCTTCACTTACGGACAGCGTCAGGGCTTACTTTGGGACAGTTTCAGGACCTTGGAA